>NC_053024.1:207473742-207495504 GCF_003073215.2 Triticum urartu
CCTTAGCAGAGCAGCGGCGAGGGGGCGATCCAGGCGGCGTGGGGCGGCGTGGCGGCGGACGAGGGCGAGGTGGAGGCGACGGGTGGAGGCGTCGGGCGGGAGGTTCATTCCCCCGATCCCGATCTGGATCGGGGAAGGGAAGAAGGACGTGGGGTCGTGGGGAGGGGGAGAGAGGAGTGGGGGATTAGGGTTTCTGGGGTGTGGGGCTGTGGCCTATAGGCCAGGGGGTGAGGGGGTGGCCTGTTGGGGCCTGGCCTGGCTAATAGCTGGGCCGGCTGGCCCAGTGGGGGGGTCTGCTTCTCCCTTTTTTTTGTTAGTTTTGTTTTCTGTTTTGTATTTTCTTTTCTTTTATTTATTATCCTTTTCTGTTTTAATTCGTTCCTCATTGCATTTTAGTTTTGTAAAGTACAAAATGATCCCTAAATTGGTAATAGGAATTATACCACTGCCACAATTAACCTGGCAACTAAATATATTAGTTTGTAATAGTTTATCATTTTAGAAGTAATTGTTTTTGCTACTGTTTAAATCGTTTTAGAGTATTTGAACATTTTATAAAAGTGTAGTTCCAATGCCATAATTACTTATGTATTATTTGGCTCACTCTGAACATTATAGTTTTAATTTTTTAAAACTTTTGTTGTTTGCCTGATTTTTAAATTGAATTTGAAATGATTTTGAACTAACGTGAGATTATCAACAGTAATCGGAGTGACATGGCATCGTTAACGTGGGATTACTATAGCCTAATTATCCGGGCGTCACACCAGTGTTGCCGTCCTTTGAGCGACAGGGCTTGGGGCGGCGTTTGGGCCGCCGGCGCTTGGACTGTGTCTCGGAGGTTTTATTCGCATCTGGTTCTTCTTTGTCGTCGCCAGAATCTTTCGGCATATCAACCATGTACACATCGTACGAAGAGGTAGCCGTCCAACGTCCAGTGAATGGCGGGTCTTGGCCTTTCCCCTTGTCGGCATCGCCGTCCATACCGTCGATGTCTTTGAAGCCATAGTCAAGCACGTCAGTTAAGTCATCGACGGTGGCTATGAAGTGGGTGGCGGGTGGGAAGCAAAATTCCTCATCATCCGTCTCTAGCTCGAACCAGACATAGTTCGGCTGGGAGTACTTCTCCAAGGACAGATTCTTTAAAGTATTTAGCACGTCACCCAAAGGCGAGTGCTGGAAAACGTGAGCGACGCTGAACTCAAAGATCGATAACCGATCTAGCTCGGTGTCTGCGGGCATACACAGTCCGGAAATTATGGCCGGAGAAGAGTCTGAAGTTCCGTTAAAGCGAATATTGCTGGGCATCGAGTCCATGTGCGGCTCCAATGCCGCGGACTCTGAGGCCTCGGATGGCTCGATCTGCTTCGGCTCTAAGGTCGTTGCAGCCGTAGGAACTATCTCCTGGATGTGTTCCGGTGACAGATTTAAGTCACATTCATCGGGGTGAGGGGGAGCAATCGCCGCGGGCTCAAATCCCTCGAAGATCAGGTCTCCACAGATGTCCGTGGCGTAGTTCAAGCTATCGAATCTGACCTGATGGCTAGGGGCGTAGCTGTCGATCTGCTCCAGATGGCCAAGCGAGTTGGCCTGCAGTACGAAGCCGCAGAATACAAAGATTTGTCCAGGGAGGAAGATTCCTCCCTGGACAGCATCATTATTGACGATTGAAGGGGCCATCGAACCTTTTGTCAACGGCACAGTGGAACTCTCAATGAAAGCACCAAGGTCGGTGTCAAAACCGGCGGATCTCGGGTAGGGGGTCCCGAACTGTGCTTCTAGGATCGATGGTAACAGGAGACAGGGGACACGATGTTTACGCAGGTTCGGGCCCTCTCTATGGAGGTAAAACCCTACGTCCTGCTTGATTGATATTGATGAATATGAGTGTTACAAGAGTGGATCTACCACGAGATCGTAATGGGTAAACCCTAGAAGTCTAGCCTATGTGGGAATGGTAATGAGTATATGTGGTGTCCTTTCTGGACTATCCCCTTCGGTTTATATAGACACTGAGGGGATCTAGGGTTTACGTGGAGTTGGTTACATAAAAAGGAATCTTCGATCGCCAAGCTTGCCTTCCACGCTAAGTAGAGTCCAATCCGGACACGGTGCAGTCTTCGGCCTTTTCATGTCTTCACAGCCCATCAGTCCGGCCCAAAGGATAATAGGCCGGACGACCAAGGACTCCCTCACTCGCCGCTCGCGGGTCTTGACGACTGCCGCTGTAGCCGTGGACGCTGGCTTGGTCAGGGGAGCGTGGCTACAGTCTCACCGCCTGGCGGGAGATAACTGTAGCCACTCCAAGTCTTATCTGGTTAATGGCACGTGGGCCCTCAGAAAGGTCCGGGCCGCCTGCTAGAAGCTGGCCTCCCTCTGGTCCGACTGGTGAGGCTTCTGCCGTCTTTCGGGCCCTCGCTGACCGGTAGGGCCCGCCGTCTTCGGGTCGTACCGACAAGCGGTCATGGGAGCAGGACATTCCCTAACAGGAGTGACGCCAGGGGCGGAGCGGCAACAGTGCCGCACCGGACGGAGATCTGTGCATGTACGGAGCACTGTGGTCTAGCCCGGCCCTAGGTATGGGGGTAAGGGGCTACACTGTAGCCTCACCCTGTCTTGTCTTCTTAATGGGGGTGCAGACTTGGAGGGAACCATGGGCCGACTACTGGGGAGCTGGCCTCTCTGGAAGCCGCCTGCCAGGAGTCGGCCCGCCCTGGAACTGCCTTCCGGAGCATGGCCGTCTTGTCGGAGTCGGCCGTTCAGCCAACCGGCCACCAGAAGGCGGCGCCTCATCTTGATGTCTTGAAGGGCGCAGCCGGGCCAATGTCTTGAATGGTTCGTTGACTCGGGTTAGGCTACCCGTGGCCCATTACTCCAATAGTCGAGTTGGTCTGATATATATATACATATATATATATAGGGTGGGTCTATTCTAACAACACCCCTTAAGACCTTATTCTAACAACACCGGCCTTATTCTGCTAACACCTCCCACGTACCGATGTAGCTACAAACTAACCACCGAACTGTACGTACACCCACCTTATCTTTTTGGGCACAAACTCCCCTCTCACTCCATCCACTCCCCATGGCCACCATCCCTTACCTCGCCGCCGCACAACCTCCACCTCCCTCCCTGCACTGCACGAGCTCCTTCCCCATGCCGCCCCGCCTCCTCCTCCTCCCGACTGGCGCCGCCCAGCCTCCTCCTCCTCCAGCCTGACCCTGCCCCTCCTCCTCCTCCTGTCCAGAGCTGCCCCGCCTCCTACTCCTCCCGTCCGGCGCTGACCCGCAGCGCCGCCCAGCGCCTGCCCTGGCCCCACCCCGCTACAGCCATGGCCGCTGCCCCTCCATGCGCTTTCCAGCGTCAACGACCCCTGCCCCGCAGCGCGACGCCGCCCGACCCCATCCACGGCCTTGACCACGTCTGCCCGGCATCCCGATGCGGCGGCTGCCCCAGATCTGGGATGCAGCCCTCGTCCTCCCCCACCGGCAGATCCGTCTCCACCTCCCCTCGTCTTCCCCTCCTCAAGATCTCCATCGCCACATGGGTTCCGGTCGTCCTGCCTCTCCTCACATCGCTGCGCCGAACGTCCATAGCAGCACGGGAGGCGAGCCACCCTCCTACTGCTCTGACAATCACCGTCCGGCGACCCTGGAGGAGAGAGCTCCCCACCAAGCCTGACCTCAGTCTCCGCTGCAGATCTGGTGAGCCTGACCCCAACTACTCCTCTCTACCACAGATCCGACAGGAGTAGATCCCCGATGAGAAGAGCAGGTGGCCTACCCTCACTCCTCTCTGGCGAGGACGCCTTCGTCCTTGCTGCCCGCGTTGTTGTCCAAGTTGGCGACTATGACTCTGCATACGGGCGTGCAGTGCTGACCACGGGGCAGTGCAGGTCGGCCAACAGGGGCGTGCAGTTCGCCTACAACGTCGACGACGCCTACACAAACGGAGTGGAGGTAGGAGGGTTCTCCTCCGACGCGGCCCAGTGACTGATCCGGCGAGATTCTTCATGCCTGGTATACACCGGCCCCAACCAATACCGATCTGGTTCCCCCATGCCCCTGCCTCGATGAGCTCCCTTCCTGATATTTCTTTTTACCGCGGCCCTGCCTTGCCTTGCCACCCTGTGTCAGCCCCGTGGTGGAGCTCTACCAATCTGCGCCACCCCACTTCCCTCCCGTGTGGGAGCTTCTGCGGTGGTGTGTGTTAGGCGACAGACTTGGTCACCGCGACCACGGTTGTGTCAGCTCATCGCCGGCGGCATGCGGTTCAGTGTGTGGGGGCATGTGGTTGGGCGCCCGTGGACATGCAGTTCTTTTTTGGGGTAAGCAGTTCGGCGGCGGCGGTGGAATTGCAGTCTGGTTCGGCGCCCATGGAGGTGCACTTCACTTTTGTTTTTTTGTCAAAACAAATTATGCCCGATGAGTTCCCAGATGCCCTCGACAAAGTAGTACAGATGGCGACCCCGTGCAGCTCATCAGCAAAACATACTCGTGGTTTTTCTGCTAGGAGTGTGTAGTTCAGTAGCCACCTGATACATGTTATTTTTTTATTTCTTTTGCTGTGTTGTGTGATCTATGTGTGTTATGCCAAGTGCTAGGTGACATTCTGTATATGATTAGCACACTTGTTATGTGCTCATGCAGGTGTAGCTCTTCATCGCGGGCGCACTGCTGTACGCGTGAGTCATCGGTGTGGTGCGGCTGGGCGTTCTATCGCAATTCTTTATTGTTGATTTTCCAGATTTACAAAAACGTTGTAAGAAAAAAAATCACAACTCACTCGACTCAAATCAACACATGCAGTGCGTTCGGTTTTCGGATGTGGTTCACTTTCAAGAGTGATGCTGTTCACTTGTCCCGAACATGAAAGTGTGAAAAAATTAGCGAAACAACATGATGGTAATGTGGTTCACTTCGATATATGATGTGGTTCACTTGCCCTAGTATCCGCAGTCCACTCTCGTTCATACAAAAAAGTTGAAAAAAAGACAACAAAAACTCGTATGAGAAAAATTACGTCTGACAAAAGAAATTAAACAACACGCTTGCCCGTCCGATGCAGTGCAGTTTTCATTCTGAAGCAGTGTGGTCGGCCGTATGATGTTGTTCATCCTGTAAGTGCAAAAGAATTGTCACGAGAGGGAAAAAAAGTAATGCGGCTCACTTCTTGATAGTGTTGTGGTTCATATACACCCGATGTGAAGAGCACTCTACTTTCTCCTCCTTGAAAAAAATTATGTTTGAATATAAGAAACCATGCAGTTCTCTTACTCGTCTGATGCAGTGCAATTTTTTGCCCGGTGCAGTGCGGTTTTCAGTCGGATGAGGTACCCACGTCAATTTGTGTGTCGCGAAAAACAGTGTCTCCGCATTTTGTTAAAATCAAAATTGCTCTTAAACCGTAAGGAATTAGAGAAAGTGTTCTACATGAAAAAGTTGTGGCTCGTCGATATCTTTCCAACGGCGTATTGTTTGAGTCATTCCGACCAGCGGTTTGTAAAATTTTCGCGAAAACGGCCGCTGCCTCTCGTCATCAACCGCACGATTTTCAAAATTAACTAAAAACCGTTAGGAATCTCAAAACCATTTCAACATATGAAAGTTGTGCCTTGTCTGTAGCTTTCCAACTGCGCATCACACATCTACTTTCAACAAATGGTTCAAAAATTGGAGCAAAAATAGTATGAAAATTGCAAAAAAAATCGAAAAAACAGAATTCCGCGATTCACTAAATTTAAAACTGCTCTTAAACCGGAACGAATTAGAGAGAATAATAGATATGAAAAAGATGCGCCTCGACAATATCTTTCCGACGGTGTATCATTTGCTTCATTCCGAAAAAGGGTTTCGAAAAAATCACGAAAATACGCTCCCTGCCACTCGTTGTCCGTCGCACCGTTTTCGAAACTGCTCTTAAACCGTGAGGAATCTCGAAAAGTTTTCCACGTGGTGAAGTTGCGCCTAATCCATAGCTTTTTAACGGTATATTATACGACTCGTTTGGATAAACGGTTAAAAAACTAGAGCGAAAACAATATCGGAAAAACACTACGTGCAGTTTTTTCCGACATGATGTTCACTCGCGTGAGTACTGCAACACACTTGGTTCAAACAATGACGTGCACTTGCGATGAGCGTGTAGTGCGGAAGTGTTATCAGAATATATATATATATATATATATATATCTTCATGCTTGAATTTTTTTAATCTAAGTGAATGTGATCGGACCCTAACTCCCTATGTGCTTCTATCTCAAACTCTATCTGTCCAAATCATATGCATTCTATTGAAAAACTGTCGATTGTCTTATCTGAGTCCTTGTCAGCTGAAGACACAGAGACAAACATTTAAATCTGTTTTAATTGCCATATCCTTTTTCCTGAATACCTGAGAAGCCAAAACGACCACCCAACAATCGACGCGTGCGTGGGAACATGGATCAACTCCCAATGAGTTGCATGCTAGCCATGTGTCCTTCAGATGTGAACCGCCAGGGGCACCTGCGTAACTACGTTGTGCTGTCCCTATCCCTATAAATACACAACTCACCGCGGTCATTATCTCTTCTTCCACCTCTCCGCCTCGCACAAACCCTAGCGCCTCTGCTAGCTTGCGTCCACGCCGGAGACGAAGCGCTTAACTGCCGCGACCTCTTCAATGCCATCCTCACGTCGGCCACAGACCTCGTCCTCTCCGCCACCGCCGTAGGTGTCTTCCGCCGCTAAGTTAGGGCGCAGGAGATTGAACTACTCGGCCTCTCTCTCTTCACCTCGTCTAGCAGTTCATCAAGCGGTAATTGAAATCTTACTTTTTACTGCCTTTTAGATCTGTCAAATCCATCCACTTCAACCAAAAGTGGTTTCTTCACTTCCAAATATGGATCCATCCTTATCTGCATCTCATATCATGCCAAGTATATTCACTTATGCTTCATAACTCGTTAGATTCCTCACTTGTACTTATTCATGGATTCGTACAAATCTGGAACCGACTCTCTTCAAATAAGTGAATGTCTTGACGCTATGAGGTCAATGTCTTCAAAACTGATTTATCTTCAAAATCTTCTGAGAATGCATATGACCTCTTCCCCTTCCCTCACATCTCTAATGCTGTCACATGTACATGTCCGTGGGAGAATCCTTGGTTCTCATAATCTGCATTCATTTGCCGAGTTCTTACAACTTCATATTCACTCACCTGAAGCTAGTTCCTGTCTGACCAGCAAGAGGAAGCCATTCACTGTCTTCAAGCCTTTTAATCTAAATACAATGGCAGCACAGAAATCAGCTAGAAAGGGCGGCAGGCAGCACCGTGGAGATACAGCCAAGGATTTGCCTCCAGATCTGTTGGAGCTATGTAAGTTAGATCCTGAGGAGAGCTATGGCGAGCGCAACACCCAAATCCAATGGATTCGAAGATATTGGGCAGAGCAATGGTTCATGTACAAATTTGTGACTCCTCAATATGCTGAAAAGAACGCCATCAAGGGCCCCTGGCGAGATATTCTATACAGAAATCTGCAGCCCAAGTCCAAGTGTGAAGCCATTGCTTAAGGCTTCTACCCTTGCATGTTCCGAGGACCACAGCCAGAGAATGCCGACCCATCATCACTGTTATGGTGTCGCGACAACAATCTCTTCAAGAACAATTATCAATTTACCAAGGAGTCTGCTGTCAAGAACAAGAAGGACATGGGACTCGACTTCAACCCTGCTCCAT
Source organism: Triticum urartu (assembly GCF_003073215.2). NCBI lineage: Eukaryota > Viridiplantae > Streptophyta > Magnoliopsida > Poales > Poaceae > Triticum > Triticum urartu. Next base: position 207,481,472 of record NC_053024.1, read on the forward strand.
CTGCTCCAAGGGCTGATGGCACACGTGATGCCAATCCAAATGTCATCGGCCCCTTCTACAACCTCGATGGCCTTCTCACTCGCCACTACAAAAAAAAGACACATTTGTGACATTCTGGGCCGAACGAAAAAAATTTATGTCATACCTATGACACTTCTATGACGATAATTGTGACAAAACCTGGTATCATCATAGAGGTGGTGGGGTCCTACTTCTATGACAAAAAATCATGATAGAAAATGGGCTTTTTGTCTTGGGCGGGCCGGAGACGCAGCTGCATTACATTCTTTGGGCCATCCATGACAGAAAAAACCATGGTAGAAGCGAGGGCGAGTAAAATATCGGGGTGTTCCCAGTTACCGTGGGTGGTTGGGATCGAGTGATGCACGTTTCTCTCGTACACGCACGTGCGTGGGTGCGAGGCTTTGGGATCTAACTGAACCCGAGCGATTGCACTGCAGGCTACACGTTACTGAACCTGAGCGATCGATCGATGGCTGTTAACTGAACCAGATCAAGCGATTCCTTCGCTGCTGCTGCTAACTGAAGCCGATCGATGCTGCCTCTGGATGAATAGTGAGCGTGCTGGGGGGTTGGATGAACAGTTCCTGGTGGGGGTGGATGAACAGGACCCCGTGGTGTTGCCTCTGGATGAACAAGACCCCGATCGATCGAGCTGGTTGGGGCTGGATGAGCCGGACCCCGTGGATGGTAGGATGAACAGGACCACCCGTGGAGGGTAGGATGAACTGTAGACAGTGGAGGGCTAGATGAACAGTAGCCCGTGGAGCGGTGGTTGGACAGGAGCCCGTGGAGAGGCCTGCACTAGTGCAGAACCGGACAATAGCACCGGTTCGTTAGGCCCTTTAGTGCCGGTTTGGTAACCGGCGCTAAAATGTAGGCACTAAAGCCCCCCCCTTTAGTACCGGTTCAGCACGAACCGGTGCTAAAGGGCAACCACGTGGCACGAGCCAGCTTCGGGGGCAGGGAGCCCTTTAGTACCGGTTGGTGTCACCAACCGGTATTAAAATGTTGGGGGGGGGGTTTGGGTTTATGATTTCTTTTTCATTTAATTTTGTTTTTTCCATTTAATTCTTTTTCGTTTGCTGGTATTTTATGATACTACATATTGTACACGTTATGCATATATATAAATAGAATTTCTAGTAGAACCGATCATAATATATATATATCATCGAATGTCTCACAACCACCATTAATTAATTCACACATATATACACACATGTATATATATATACAGTTTCTCCTAATTGGTGCCTTCGGAGCCAGTGGAACTAGCCTAGCTAATTGGTGCCTTCGGAGCACGATAACAATTGGAAGTGGTTCATGGGGGCAGTAGCGGGTAATTGTATTCTCCTTTGGGATCTATGACCTGGTCGAGCAAAAATCCCGCTATTTCCTCTTGAATTGCTTCTATGCGGTCCTGTGCTAGGAACTTGTCCCGCACCTCTTTGAACTGTTAAGAAGGAGATCAATATGCATGTGTATTAGTTGTGTGACTAGATATCGATAATGGTGTAAAAATTGTGAATAGTGTTCTGACAATCGATATCGTACCCATTCCTGTCTTTGAGATTTGCTCCTTTCGGACGCCATCATGTGAATGTTCTCGCAAATGTAGTATGCACATAGATCATTCCCCGGTGCCTGCTTCAGGGCCTTTACGAGAATGGAATTTTGATCAGATAATAATTAATCAAGCATGATGATTAAAGAGATGGCAGCTAGCTAGTACTACTTAATTACTTACCTTGGGTCGATACCATTTCAGACTTTGTTTCCATGGGCCTGGAGTGACCCTGATGAACTTTGCCCAAGCCCTGCCCGCCGACAAAGAAAATGAATAAATGGGTTATTAAATAGTTGTTATCAGGAAATGACAAAGTAATTAAATAGGCCGAGATATAGTTAATAATGATTGAAATTACCTGTTGACTATCCCCTTCACGATGGTGTAGTCACTTGCTTTCTTAAGTAGCGAGTCTAGTACTTCAACTGTTCCTACTTTAATGATTAACAAGATCCAGTGATATCTGCATGCACACACGTTTGCATGTCTTAATTAAGCAGGCATATGTAAGGAAAAACATGTAACTATAGCTAGTAGGGAAAAACAGAATTTGTAGTACAAGACAGTGTGACTCACTGGAAGTTGTAAGGAAGTAGTATATCTTTATTGTATTTGAGTTCCTTGAAGAACTGTAGCATGCTTTCCTCTACACATTTTGCGTGATATGGATCTATTTTCCATGTGTATTCATTAATGGTATTTGGGTCAACGAACCCAATGCCATAGCGTCCACCTTTTTTCATTTCATAAATCTTCATCCTGCATAATACCACAGAAAAGAATATAGTGAGGATAATTACAGGTAATGATTGATCAAAATGATCAGCTAGCTTGAGACTTAAATTACAGAAAGAAATCACTTACAGACAATAGCAACTGACGATAGATTTGTCGAGTGCGTCTTTATTGTATAGCTGAAAAAGTTCTGAATACTCAACGGTCACAGCTTTCTTATGGTAGTAATGCTCCTCGTTGACATTCACCATGAGGGACTCTCGATTGGAAATCTTGGTAATGTCCATGTACCATTGATGCAATTCATACATTCTCGTTGGGAGCTTATTGACCTCCTCTGGCTCGACCAAAGGTTGGCCCCGGGCATATTTCTATTTTATTTCCTCCTCTCTAGTGGGAGACATGGGCTCGATATCGAGGAGTTGTCCAACAGTGATCCCGATCGATTCAGCCTGTTCAATATGCTCCTCAGTTATTACCACATCGCCCACCCCGGGAACGTTAACGGTTTGCCCACAATAATATTGGGTGCACCTACTCTCATGTGTTGTTGGCACAACAAGCGGGGGGATTGATTGCGCTGCCTATTCTCCCAACTGGGGAATGGTTTTACCGCACCTTTTGCCAGCTGATTTGCTCGAGCTCGAGCTCGCCTCTTTCTGTAGATGTGCTCAGTTTAACTTCCTGAGGTGGCGCTCATAGTCTGTGTCAACAGGCTTGGGAGCTGGTGGTCTAGCCATATGAATGAAGTGGTCAATCTTTTCCATAGGCACTTTCTCCCTTGGCGGCGGTGGCGGTTTCGGTGCAAAATGGGCTTCCACCTCGGCCTTCGATATGGCTACGTTTTCCTCCTCGGACTTGTCGTAAGGCCTCTGCGGAAGAGGCGCGAGGCTTGGACCATATTGAAATCGCTTGCCTCCGCCTGTACCTGCAGTACTACCTCGACTTGTACCGCTACGCACCATAGCTGAGGCGGCTCTCTTCCGTGATAGCTGAGGCGGCAAAGACGGCTGACGTGGCTGAGTTGGAGGAGGAGGAGTGTCCTGAAGCTGTACCGGACTTGGAGGAGGAGTGGCCTGAAGCTATGCCGGACTTGGAGGAGGAGTGGCCTGACACTTTGCCGGACTTGGAGGAGGAGTGGCCTGAAGCTGTGCCGGACTTGGAGGAGGAGTGGCCTGACGCGTTGGTGGACTTTGTCTGAGGAGTGACCTGACGCGTTGGTGGAGTTGGAGGAGCGGGAGTCTGCTGACTCGGTGGCGGACTGCGACGAGGAGTCGGATGACGCAGTGTCGGTAGCCTTCGAAAGATGATGCAATCCTTTCTCCATAGGATGATACGATGGTTGGCCTCTCCTAGTGTGTGCTCATCGTCACCTCCAGGAATGTCAAGCTCTAGCCGCGAATATTGGTCCACCACCTCATCAACGAAGACACTAGCATAGCCCGCTGGAATCGGGTTGCAATGGAAGGTTGCCTCGGGGGGATTTGTAAAAGCAAGGGCGTCCGCCACCTTCATGGATATGTTCTTCATTTTGAAGTGTAGCTCGCAGTTAGTGTTCTCCATGATGTCATCCACTGGGTAGCTATCCAGCAATGCGTCGCCCGGGGCGGAACCCACGCTGCTTCTTGGCATGGATGGGACAGTGCTATCCATTGGTGGATCATCCGCTAGCTGTTGAGACCCCCTTTGCTGGCTAAGTGAGTCGATCTGCTCCTGCTGCCGCTGGAATTTGATTGCCAAGTCCGCGTGCGCTGATTCTAGGCCTTGAAGGCGTTCATAGTCTAGCTTCCTCTGCTCCTCCTCCATCTTCCACTTCTTCTCCTCCGCAATCTTCTTTCTCGCACGGGTTCTATAGTCGGCGTTCCAGTCCGAAAACCCCTCATACCACGGAATAGCGCCCATGCCTCATGTTCTTCCCGGGTGTTCAGGATTTCCCAAGGCACACGTAAGCTCATCGTTCTCTCTGTTGGGCTCGAACAACCCGGATCGAGCCTCTTCTATTGCAACAAGTAGCTTATCTTCGGCTCCGTTCAGACATGCCTTCTTCGAAACTTTGCCTGTCTTCGGGTCCAACTCCCCCCCATGCGCATAGAACCAAGTCCTGCACCTGGGGGGCCAGCTCAATGTTTCTGGAGTGACACCTGCATCCAGCATCTCTTTCTCAGACTTATCCCACTTAGGCATTCCCACCGCATAGCCACCTAGCCCCAGCTTATGGAACTTATCCTTTTTGGCGGCATTGGCCTTGTTTATTCTCGACCGTTCCTTAGATAATTCCAAATCCTTGAATTTCACGAAATCGTCCCAATGAGCACTTTGGTTCTCTAGTGTTCCCTCAAATACTGGAGTCTTCCTTCCTCCATTGACGTACTTGGCCTATTCACGAATCTTGTGGTTCTTGAATGCAACCGCCATCTTCCTAAGAGCAGCGCCCTTGACTTTCTCCACATCTGCTTTTGTGAAATGATTTGGTAGGGTGAAATGTTCCATGAGCATTTCCCAAAGCAAACTTTTTTGTCTGTCGTCGACAAAAGTAACTCCTGGACGTGGCTTTGCTGGCTCTCTCCATTCTTGAAGGGAGACCGGGAGTTGGTCCTTCACAAGAACTCCGCACTGACGAACGAACTTGTCCGCAATCTTCTTAGACGCGAATGGTTCGCCATTAGGTCTGATTGCCTCAATATTGTACTTTACGCCCTCCTTCAACTTTTTGTTCGGGCCTCGTTTCGTCCTGCTGCCTGAAGATTTGCTCAATCCGGATGGCTGAAAGAAGAAAGATCGGTTCGTTAATATATCTTCAAGTCATTTATAACATGTGATGATCACCAGATGCCTGCTTATATAAATATATATACCTCGCCGGTCTTTGTTGTTTCAAGATCAACATTTTCTTCGTCATGTTCATAGTTCATGACTTCATCAATTCGGTCGTCGCGATCGAATATCATATCACCCTCCCCGGTGTTGTTTAGATATTGAACATCATCTAGCCCACGAGGATTGCGTATGATATTGAACAGGGCCTCTTCTCCCTCTCTGTCGGTATTGTCCGCCATAGGTTTTGTTTAACTAATCCAAAAGAAATATATATTCAAATTACAATGCATGGATGCAATCAATTAATAAGGAAAAACTGAATCAATCATAGTACATAATAAGCATCATCGAATATAATCTCGAATACGCCGTCTCGAATAATAGATATAATCTCGAATACATCGTCTCGAATAATAGATATAATCTCGAATACATCGTCTCGAATAATAGATATAATCTCGAATACATCATCTCGAATAATAGATATAATCTCGAATACATCGTCGGATCATGTGGCGCGGGCGGTGGACACCCAAAGAGAAGGAACCCTCACAGGATCATAGCTGAAGTGAGATCCCTGAAGAAACTGCCAGGTATTGGAGAACCTGCCGCCCTCTAATGCAACCATCTAGCGATGGACGTGCTCGTCCTCCTCCCTGACACGGCGACGTACCACCTCCGGCGGGGCCGGCTCCCTCCGCACCAAAACTGGCCAACGCGAACGCCACCAAACAAGATCAGGGTCGACGACTGGGGCCGGGTTCCTCATCAAGCGGCGCGCCCCTCCAGGCAGCACCTCCCAGTGCCAGCCCGGCGGAGCCCAGTCCCGGACATGGGTCACCCGGACGTCGTCGCGGGCGGGTCGACGGCGAGGATGCGGGTCGGGCATCGTCAAGAACAAATACTAGCTATATGCCTGCAAAAAGTAACATTTTTTTAATGATTGGATTTTGATAACTAAAATTTCTAACATTTCTATATAACTAACATTCCTATAACATTTCTAACAATGCTATATAACTAACATTTCTAATATTCTATAACTAAAAAACAGAAAAAAAAATTATAACATTTCTATATATATAACTAACATTTGTATAACATTTCTAATATTTCTATAACTAAAAAAAGAAAAAATTCTAACTTTTTTATAACTATTTCTATAACTAAAAAACAGAAAAATTCCTAACAATTCTAACTTTTCTATAACATTTCTGACAATGCTATATAACTAACTATTTCTTTGTATAAAAAACAGAAAAAACCTTTGACATTATATATATTATAACCAACATTTCTATATACTATTTGACATTAATCTAATATAATTAATTAATTCATCTAAAACTTTGTATGAAAAACAGAAAAACAGAAAAAAAAACTAAAAACTAAAAACAGAAAAATTGTGTGTGTGTGTGCGCGTGTAGTGTGTGTGTGTGTGCGCGCGTGTGTGTGCAGTAGTTACGGCCGGTGCCAGCGGCGCGGTGGCTTTGATCGATTGGAGGGAGGAGAGGGGCCGGGGGAGGGGCTCACAGCGCGCGTGGGCGAGGTCGAGGCGACGGCGAGGCGAGGTCGATCCAAGGCGACGGCGACGGCGAGGCAAGGGGACGGCGACGGGCCGGTGCGGCCACAGGGACGGGCCGGCAACGGGGGCGGCGCGGAGTCGACGGGGACGACGTGACAAAGACGGGGGCATCGCGGAGTCGACGGGGACGGCACGACAGGGGCAGCGACGGCATGGGACGGGGCGGCGGCAGAGAGAAGTGGGAGAAGAGAAACTGAAATTTTTCAAAGTGTTTGTTATATAGGGGACACCTTTAGTACTAGTTGGTGCCACCACCCGGTACTAAAGGCCTGTTTTGGCCAGGCTAAGCGGCGGGAAGAGCACACCTTTAGTACCGGGTGGTGGCTGGAACCGGTACTAAAGACCCACCCTTAAGTACCGGTTCCAGCCACCAACCGGTACTAAAGGTGGTGCGCTGGCGCAGGTGCGGTGCGGCAAGTTTAGTCCCACCTCGCTAGCCGAGGGGCGCCTGCACTGGTTTATAAGCCCCAGTGCGGTAGCTCTCTCGAGCTTCTCTCATAAGCAGGCCTTCCGGGCCTACGTCTGCTGCTATGCCTTGATGGGCCTATTGGGCTAGCGGGCCTGCATCCTGGCCCAATTAGAATTTGGGTTTCTAGTCGTATGCAGGCCGCTGTGGCCCAGTAGGTGGGCTTTTTTTCATTTAGTTTTTTTCTTTTCTGCTTTATTTATTTTTAGTTGTTTTTTTGCTGTATTTAGAGTTTCTTTGTGAATATTTTTGCTTTAGGTACAAAAAATTAGAAACTTTCTGTTAGTGCCGGTAGTTTTCAAATTTGAATAGTTTAAATTTTGAATTATTTGAAATTTGTGTGAATCACTTGTTTGTGATAACTTAACTTTAAAAATACATTTTTTAGTGATTCTTTTTTATTATGTTTAATATTAGTGTGTTTTATCATTATATTCAATTTGGTAATGCTTAGGTTATTTAAAAAATGAAATGCCTTTATAACAGATGAGTTTTCGTTCGAAACCCTGATAGTTCAAAAGAGATTGTCCTTTTTGTACACGAAGTGCATCCAGTTTTTGCCGTAACCCTCTCTACTTTTTTGCACATGCTATGTGGGTGAAATTATGATACCATGCCAAATTTCAACCTTTTTGGAGTTCATTTGAAGTGTTTTTCTATTTAGCTAAAAAAAATCAGTAAATGCATGAAAGAATTTGTTTGCACATAAAATTTCTTCGCGTTTCAAATGCCAAAACACATAACTACCCCTAACTATTACAGAGATTCCCTCCTGGGTGTGAAACATAGAAGAAAGTGATGATATATAGTGAAGCCGATCACATCCCAGTTCTTTGGGTGTGAAACTTTTTCTTCGCGTGTGTCCCTTTGTGCCGTAACCATGGAAAATCTTCATCATTTAACGGGATGCTCGGGTTAATATTCATTGTGAATGGAGCAATTTCATCAAACTTTTCATAATCTCCTGACATGTCTGTCTTGTATCCACTCCCACGATGTTTCTCTTCCCAGAAAGAACTATGTGCCGCTTTGGCTCATCGTATGATGCATTCGCTTCCTTATCTTTTCTTTTTCTCGGCTTGGTAGACATGTCCTTCACATAGAAAACTTGTGCCACATCATTGGCTAGGACAAATGGTTCGTCTGCATACGCAAGATTGTTGAGATCCACTGTTGTCATTCCGTACTGCAGGTCTTCCGTTACCCTGCCTCATGTCATATTGACCCATTTGCACCGAAACAAAGGGACCTTCAAACCACGTCTATAGTCAAGTTCCCATATGTCCTGTATATAACCATAATATGTTTCCTTTCCCGTCTTGGTTTCTACATCAAAGCGGACACCACTGTTTTGGTTGGTGCTCTTCTTATCTTGGGCGATCGTGTAAAATGTATTACCATTTATCTCGTACCCTTTGAAAGTCATTATATTCGAAGATGGTAACTGGGACAGCAAGTACAGGTCATCTTCAATAGAGGCGTCATGCATGGTATGTGTCTGCAACCAGCTGGCGAAACTCCTGGTTTGTTCACGTGTAATCCAGTCATCAGACCGCTCCGGGTGTTTGGAGCGTAGCAAATTCTTGTGTTCTTCCATATACGGAGCCACCAAGGAGGACTTATGTAGAACTGTGTAGTGTGCTTCAGTGAGAGAATGTCCGTCCATACATATTAGTTGATCCCCTCCTAACGTACCTTTTCCATCCAGTCTGACCTTATGCCGCGATTCAGGAACACCAATCGGCTTAAGGTCAGGAATAAAGTCAATACAAAACTCAATGACCTCCTCATTTTCATGGCCCTTGGAGATGCTTCCTTCTGGCCTAGCACGGTTTTGAACATATTTCTTTAAGACTCCCATGAACCTCTCAAATGGGAACATATTGTGTAGAAATACAGGACCCAAAACATTAATCTCTACTCATAGGTGAACTAGGACGTGCGTCATGATGTTGAAGAAGGATGGTGGGAACACCAACTCGAGACTAACAAGACATTGCACCAAATCATTCTCTAACCTTGGTATGATTTCTGGATTGATTACCTTCTGAGAGATTGCATTGAGGAATGCACATAGCTTCACAATGGCTAGTCAAACGTTTTCCGGTAGAAGCCCCCTCAATGCAACCGGAAGCAGTTGCATCATAATCACGTGGCAGTCATGAGACTTTAGGTTCTGGAACTTTTTCTCTGCCATGTTTATTATTCCCATTATATCTGACGAGAATCCAGACGGTACCTTAATACTGAGCAGGCATTCAAAGAATATTTCATTCTCTTCTTTGGTAAGAGCATAGCTTGCATGACCCTGATGTATGCCGTCTTTTCCGTGCATATGTTGCTGGTCCTCCCGTGCCTCAGGTGTATCTTTTGTCTTCCCATACACGCCCAAGAAGGCAAGCAGGGTCACACAATGATTCTTCGTCACGTGCATCACGTCGATTGCGGAGCGGACCTCTAGGTATTTCCAATAGGGCAGGTCCCAAAATATAGATTTCTTCTTCCACATGGGTGCGTGTCCGTCAGCGTCATTCGGAACAGGTTGTCCACCAGGACCCTTTCCAAAGACCACCTTCAAATCCTTGACCATATCATGTACATCAGCACCAGTACGTGTTGGGGGTCGTTGCATCACCAAGATCAATCTATGGAGTAACTAGCAACGAGAGAGAAGGGAGTGCATCTTCATACCCTTGAAGATCGCGAGTCGGAAGCATTGCAAGAACGCGGTTGGAGGAGTCGTACACGTAGCGATTCAGATCGCGGCCGAATCCGATCTAAGCACCGAACAACGGCGCCTCCGCGTTCAACACACGTGCAGCCCGGTGACGTCTCCCGCGCCTTGATCCAGCAAGGAGGAGGGAGAGGTTGAGGAAGAAGGCTCCAACAGCAGCACGACGGCGTGGTGGTGATGGAGTGGTAGTTCTCTGGCAGAGCTTCGCCAAGCTCACGCGGAGGAGGAGAGGTGTTGGGGAGGGGAGGGGCTGCGCCATGGATGTGGTGCTGCAGCCCTCCCCTCGCCCCTCTATTATATAGGAGGGCCAAGGGGGGGCACCGGCCCTAGGAGATCCAATCTCCTAGGGTGGGGCAGCGGCCAAGGGGGTTTCCCTCCCCCCCAAGGCACCTAGGAGGTGCCTTCCCCTCCTAGGACTCTTTCCCCTTGTAACCCTAGGCGCATGGGCCTCTTGGGGCTGGTGCCCTTGGCCCATATAGGCCAAGGCGCAGCCCCTACAGCCCATGTGGCCCCCCGGGACAGGTGGCCCCACCCGGTGGACCCCCGGGACCCTTCCGGTGGTCCCGGTACAATACCGATAACCCCGAAACTTGTCCCGATGCCCAAAACAGGACTTCCCATATATAAATCTTTACCTTCGGACCATTCCGGAACTCCTCGTGACGTCCAGGACCTCATCCGGGACTCCGAACAACATTCGGGTTACTGCATATACATACCCCTGCAACCCTAGCGTCACCGAACCTTAAGTGTGTAGACCCTACGGGTTCGGGAGACATGTAGACATGACCGAGATCGCTCTATGGTCAATAACCAACAGCGGGATCTGGATACCCATGTTGGCTCCCACATGCTCCACGATGATCTCATCGGATGAACCATGATGTCGAGGATTCAAGCAACCCCGTATTCAATTCCCTTTGTCAATCGATATGTTACTTGCCCGAGATTCGATCGTCGGTATCCCAATGCCTCGTTCAATCTCGTTACCGGCAAGTCACTTTACTCGTTCCGTAATGCATGATCCCGTGACCAGACACTTGGTCACTTTGAGCTCATTATGATGATGCATTACCGAGTGGGCCCAGTGATACCTCTCCGTCATACGGAGTGACAAATCCCAGTCTCGATCCGTGTCAACCCAACAGACACTTTCGGAGATACCTGTAGTGCACCTTTATAGTCACCCAGTTACGCTGTGACGTTTGGTACACCCAAAGCACTCCTACGGTATCCAGGAGTTACACGATCTCATGGTCAAAGGAAAAGATACTTGACATTGGAAAAGCTCTAGCAAACGAACTACACGATCTTGTGCTATGCTTAGGATTGGGTCTTGTCCATCACATCATTCTCCTAATGATGTGATCCCGTTATCAATGACATCCAATGTCCATAGCCAGGAAACCATGACTATCTGTTGATAAACGAGCTAGTCAACTAGAGGCTTACTAGGGACATGTTGGTGTCTGTTATTCACACATGTATTACGATTTCCGGATAATACAATTATAGCATGAATAAAGACAATTATCATGAAAAAAGAAATATAATAATAATGCTTTTATTATTGCCTCTAGGGCATATTTCCAACAGTCTCCCACTTGCACTAGAGTCAATAATCTAGTTACATTGTGATGAATCGAACACCCATGGAACTCTGGTGTTGATCATGTTTTGCCCTAGGGAGAGGTTTAGTCAATGGATCTGCTACATTCAGGTCCGTATGTACTTTACAAATCTCTATGTCTCCATCTTGAACATTTTCACGAATGGAGTTAAAGCGACTCTTGATGTGCCTTGTCTTCTTGTGAAACCTGGGCTCCTTGGCAAGTGCAATAGCTCTAGTGTTGTCACAAAAGAGTTTGATTGGCCCCGACGCATTGGGTATGACTCCTAGGTCGGTGATGAACTCCTTCACCCATATTGCTTCATGTGCTGCCTCCGAGGCTGCCATGTACTCCGCTTCACATGTAGATCCCGCCACGACGCTCTGCTTGCAGCTGCACCAGCTCACTGCTCCACCATTCAACATATACATGTATCCGGTTTGTGACTTAGAGTCATACAGATCTGTGTCGAAGCTAGCGTCGACGTAACCCTTTACGACGAGCTCTTCGTCACCTCCATAAACGAGAAACATGTCCTTTGTCCTTTTCAGGTACTTCAGGATATTCTTGACCGCTGTCCAGTGTTCCTTGCCGGGATTACTTTGGTACCTTCCTACCAAACTTACGGCTAGGTTTACATCAGGTGTGGTACACAGCATGGCATACATAATAGATCCTATGGCTGAAGCATAGGGGATGACACTCATCTCTTCTTTATCTTTTGCCGTGGTCGGGCATTGAGCCGAGCTCAATCTCACACCTTGCAAAACAAGCAAGAACCCTTTCTTGGACTGATCCATTTTGAACTTCTTCAAAATCTTATCAAGGTATGTGCTTTGTGAAAGACCTATGAGGCGTCTTGATCTATCTCTATAGATCTTGATGCCTAATATATAAGCAGCTTCTCCAAGGTCCTTCATTGAAAAACTCTTATTCAAGTAGGCCTTGATGCTGTCCAAGAGTTCTATATCATTTCCCATAAAAAGTATGTCATCCACATATAGTATGAGAAATGCTACGGAGCTCCCACTTACTTTCTTGTAAACGCAGGCTTCTCCATAAGTCTGCGTAAACCCAAACGCTTTGATCATCTCATCAAAGCGAATGTTCCAACTCCGAGATGCTTGCACCAGCCCATAAATCGAGCGTTGGAGCTTGCACACCTTGTCAGCATTCTTAGGATCGACAAAACCTTCCGGCTGCATCATATACAACTCTTCCTTAAGGAAACCATTAAGGAATGCCGTTTTGACGTCCATTTGCCATATCTCATAATCATAGAATGCGGCAATTGCTAACATGATTCGGACGGACTTTAGCTTCGCTACTGGTGAGAAAGTCTCATCGTAGTCAACTCCTTGAACTTGTCGATAACCCTTAGCGACAAGCCGAGATTTATAGATGGTCACATTACCATCCGCGTCTGTCTTCTTCTTAAAGATCCATTTATTTTCTATGGCTCGCCGCTCAACGGGCAAGTCAGTCAAAGTCCATACTTCGTTTTCATACATGGATCCTATCTCGGATTTCATGGCTTCTAGCCATTTGTCGGAATCCGGGCCCACCATTGCTTCTTCATAGTTCGAAGGTTCACCGTTGTCTAACAACATGATTTCCAAGACAGGGTTGCCGTACCACTCTGGTGCGGAACGTGTCCTTGTGGACCTTCGAATTTCAGTAGGAGCTTGATCAGAAGTATCTTGATCATCATCATTAACTTCCTCTCTAGTCGGTGCAGGCACCTCAGGAACATTTTCTTGAGCTGCGCCATTTTCCGGTTCAAGAGGTAATACTTCATCAAGTTCTACTTTCCTCCCACTTACTTATTTCGAGAAAAACTCTTTCTCCAGAAAGGATCCATTCTTGGCAACAAAAATCTTGCCTTCGGATCTGAGGTAGAAGGTATACCCAATAGTTTCTTTAGGGTATCCTATGAAGACGCATTTTTCCGATTTGGGTTCGAGCTTTTCAGGTTGAAGTTTCTTGACATAAGCATCGCATCCCCAGACTTTTAGAAACGACAGCTTAGGTTTCTTCCCAAACCATAATTCAAACGGTGTCATCTCAACGGATTTCGACGGAGCCCTATTTAAAGTGAATGCGGCAGTCTCTAAAGGATAGCCCCAAAAAGATAGCGGTAAATCGGTAAGAGACATCATAGATCGCACCATATCTAATAGAGTGCGATTACGACGTTCGGACACACCATTACGCTGAGGTGTTCCAGGCGGCGTGAGTTGTGAAACTATTCCACATTTTCTTAGGTGTGTGCCAAATTCGTGACTCAAGTATTCTCCTCCACGATCTGATCGCAGAAACTTGATTTTCCTATCACGTTGATTCTCAACCTCACTCTGAAATTCCTTGAACTTTTCAAAGGTTTCAGACTTGTGTTTCATTAAGTAGACATACCCATATCTACTCAAGTCATCAGTGAGGGTGAGAACATAATGATAGCCACCGTGAGCCTCAACACTCATTGGACCGCACACATC
>NC_053024.1:207496504-207507686 GCF_003073215.2 Triticum urartu
TATTACAAACATGGGTCTCATGACCCAACAATCATAGCATACAATTCAAGCACATGCGGAAGCTTAACATGTCTGAGTACAGACATCTACAAATGGAAAATGCTAAGAAGCCTGACTATCTACCAGATCCTGCCAAGGGCACAAGATCGTAGCTGAGGTATCAGGCTAAACATCGAAGTCCATGCGGAACTACTAGCGAGACTAAAATCTCTCTGCAAAACATAAATTAAGCAAATGTGAGTACAAAGGTACTCAGCAAGACTTACATAAGAACTAACTACATATGCATTGGTATCAACAAGAGGGGTGGTGGAGTTTAACTGCAGCAAGCCAGCTTTGACTCAGTGGCTAACCTGAACTACGATTGCGAGCAACTCTTTTGAGGTGGCGCACACGAGTCCACATATTCACCATTCAATACACCACTATGGATCCGCTCCCGTCTCCCTACGAGAAGGCCATCCATAGCACTCACACTTATCTTCGAGTTTTAGAGTATCCACTTTCACTTATCTATGAACTATTATAGGCAACCCAGAAGTCCTTTACCGCGGACACGGCTATTCGAATAGATCATTTATAACCCTGCAGGGGTGTACTTCTTCACACATGCTCTCGCCACTTACCACCATGTACACGTCGTGTATCTCGGCAACCTTCAAGCGGAAGCCTGGTGAGGGAGTCGGCCACGACCTGACTAACCACATGAGTCTCTAGTCCAGTTTTATCGCCTATTCGGGATCCATCCGCGAGGAGATCCGGCCGGAGTTTCGCTCACAGCCCCAAACGATGTGTGCAGGGTTCTCGAGACACCAAACGGGCGCCCGGTACACCGTGCCACGATGTATCTACCGCATCATAGCCCACCCCTAGGATCAGCGCTATGCACGGCCGCCAACACATATCCTACAAACACCAGAAAATAGTTGCAACTCCTGGACAGAGGACAATGCAGTTAATACGTCGAGAGGGTCCATTGGTTTCGGGCCCAATGCGTGGTAGTAGCTGGTCATGGATCACAAACACAGAACTCAGTTCCTAAGAACGGTTTCAATGAGACAACCCACCATGTACTCCTACATGGCCTCTCACCGCTACCTTTACCAAATCATGTTCACACACTTAGCTCACACACAGTAGGACATGTTCATCACTGTTCCAATTCATCTCTGATGAATCAGACCTGACACAACTCTAAGCAATAGTAGGCATGACAAACAAGCATGAATGAGTAGGCCCATCAGGGCTCAAACAACTCCTACTCATGCTAGTGGGTTTCATCTATTTACTGTGACAATGACAGGTCATGCAGAGGAAAGGGGTTCAACTACCGCAGCATGTAACAGTTGAATCGTTGTTGTCCTAATGCAGTAAAAGAGAGCAGGAGCAGGAGAGTGGGATTGTATCAGAATGAACAAGGGGGTTTTGCTTGCCTGGCACTTTTGAAGATAGTATAGTTCTTCATCGGTGTCATCAAACTCATCGTCGGAACCACGTGTATCGAGAGGGGACAAATACCGGCAAACAAAGAGGAACACAATCAATGCAATGCAACAATTATGATGCATGATAATGTCATGGCAATATGCTGTTGATTGAGCTAATGCAACTAGCAATCATATTAAATGAAGTTGGTTTGAACCAAGGGTTCAAATTCAAACTCCATATGTGCTTATTTAAATGCCAATTATGCAAATTGCCCTGTACAGCAACCCTAGGTTGTTCAAACATGCATGCAAATGCCATAAACAGATTCCTTGAATTTTTCTGATAATTTTTCATATATAATTTATTTCATTTGGAGTTATAGATTATTTTCTATGATTTTTAGAAGTTTTAGCTATTTTCTGAAATAAATAAATCATTTCTGATTTATTTAAAATCCTAGAAAAGCTTTACTACGTCAGCATTGCGCAAGGGTGATGTTAGCGGGTCAACTGGTCGGCCAGGTCAAACCTGACCTACGGGACCCATTGGTTAGTGACACATAGTCAGCTACAGAGGCTGACATGTGGGACCCGATCATAGCTGACGTGGCCAAGTCAAAGTTGACAAGCGGGGCCCACTGAAATTAGTGCTAATCTAATAGAAAGTTAAACTAAATAGTTTAGGCACTGGGCCCACATGTAAGTGGGTCAGGAGGTCAATTAGTGAGTGATTAGTGCTAACTAAGTGGCCACGTCGACAGTCGCCGGAGTCTTGCCGGCGGTGACCTCGAACCGCGGCGGAGTTTGCTCGGAACTCACCAGAGGCGTCGAATCGACGCGCCAGGGGCACCAGAGGATAGCCCATGCCCGTGCGCATCTAGGGAGACCAATGGGAGGTGCGAGGGTGGCCGGAGTTCGCCGGAGTGTAACCCGCGGCGGCTGCCGGAGTCCGGGGCTGGTGCGGGTTAACGCTGCGGTGTGTTAATGAGCGAGGTGAAGGTCTAGCGGGGCACTACACGATGCGGGGAGCAAGTTGGACTCGCCGGGGTGACCATTTGGTCGCCGGAGTTGCGCCGACGACGAGATCAAGCGGCGGCAGCTACGGTCGTCAAGGGGGCGACGTCTACGGCTCGAAATCGAGGGGGAGGAAGGAGGGGATCCACGCAGGAGCTCACAGCGGCTCGTTCAGTGGCCTCAGCGAGCTCCGGGAAGCGTCGGAGCGGGCGCACGGTCGCCGACGATCTCGGTGGCCCGAGTTTGAAGAAGACGGCGGTGAGGGCGTCCGGCGGCATCTGGCATTGCTTGGCTTGGTGAGGAGGTCGAGAACGAGGTAGCGGAGCTACTGGGCACATCGAGGGGTCGAGGGGGAGAATCTGGGTGCGGCAACGGTGAGCGGCGGCGGCGGCTGCGTTCGGTGCATGCGAGGGAGAGAGCCAGGGGAGAGGATGGGGACGAAAGAGAGTGAGAGAGAGTCGGGGGGTCACGTGGCATCCTCAGGGCAACGGGGAGATATGCAGGGAGGCAGGAGGTGGCCCGCGCGCGGCGAGCACGCGCCCCTTCCTTCTGGCGCGAGGTAAGGGGTGACTGGCTGCTGCAGGTGGGCTGGGCCGGTCAAGCTGGTCCGGCTACAGGTAAGTGGGCCAGGTAGGTTCCTTTCTCCTCTCTCTTTTATTAATTGTTTCTGTTTTCTATTTTCTGCAATTGTTTTGTCTTTATTAAAAATGTCAGAGCATTTCCAAAAATCCTAAAAATATTTGTGGGCATTGTTGAAATTATTCCCAACAGCCCTCAACTAGTTTCAGAATTATTAGAGCATTTAAAATATTTATAGGATTTAAATGCCCCAATTCAATTACAATATGAGTTAATTCAAAAATCCAGAAATGACCTAGAAATATGTTTATCATTTTTGGCAGAGGTTTTTACCTTTATCAGAAATGATGAACATTACCAAAGGGCATTTTGGGATCATTGAGAATATTTCATTGTGATCCTAGTTGGATTTCATTTCGTGCTAGGGTTTGAACATCCCCATTCCAGAGTTTCATAAAACTTAAACATGATGACATGATGATCATGCAAGGTCAAGAAAATGCTAAGGCTAGGGCTGTGACATCAACCAAATAAATGCTAGATGCATTAACTCAAACAACATCACATACGCATGCCATGTTCATGCATCATAATGTTGCATATGCTTGTGTTTGAGTTTCGACACCGTTCCTTCTCGATAGGTCCTGCTCCAGAGAGTGTTCGAGAGTACTTGTCTAAGGAGCACTGCCCCCCTGTTGATCTACCAGGCAAGCAACCCCCCTTGTTCATTCCGATACAATCCTACTCTCTTGCTCCTGCTCTCATTTATTGCATTAGGACAACAACGATTCAACTGCTACTTTCTGCTGCGCTAGTTGAACCCATTCCTCTGCATGACCTGGCATTGCCATAGTAAATAGTTAAAACCCACTAGCATGTGTAGGAGTTGATTGAGCCATGTTGTGTTCCTACCATGCTTTGCCTACAATTGCTTAGAGTATGTTAGGTCTGATTCATCGGAATGAATTGGAGTGTTACGATATGATCCGGTGCTGAGAGTTAAGCGTGTGGACACGATTTGGTAAAGGTAGCGGTGAGAGGCCATGTAGGAGTACATGGTGGGTTGTCTCATTGGGACCGTCCTTAAGAACTGAGTTCTGTGTAAGTTGTCCAATGACTAGCTACTACCACACATTGGGCTCCGGGCGCTCCAAGCTCTCTCAACTTATTAACCGCCTTGATCTCTGTCCAGGTGTTGCAAATAGTTTCTGGTGTTTATAGGTAGTGCTATTTTTCTACCGAGTGGCACCCGGCAGGGTGGACTTGGGACAGACTAGGCACACGTGGCCCGGTGTACCGAGTGGCACCCGGATGGTGGGCTCGGGAACCCTGTACACATCGTTTGGGGCCGTGAGCGAAACCCCGGCCGGATCTCCTTGCGGATGGAACCCGAATAGGCAATAAACCTGGACTAGAGTCTTGTGTGGTTAGTGAGGTCGTGGCCGACACCCTCGCCAGCCTTCCGGTTGAAGGTTGCCGAGATACATGACGTGTATATGGTGATAAGTGGTGAGAGCGTGTGTGAAGAAGTACACCCCTGCAGGGTTATCATGATCTATTCGAATAGTCATGTCCTCGGTTATGGACTTCTTGGATGCTTACGTGGTACATAGACAACTTAAAGTGGACACTCTAAAATGCTCAAGACAAGTGTGAGTGCTATGGATGGCCTTCTCGTAAGGAGACGGGGATGAATCCATAGTAGTGTATTGATGTGGTGATTAGTGGACTCGTGTGTGCTGCCTCACCGCAAAGAAGTTTCTCGTAGTCGTAGAACAGGATAGCCACTGAGTCAAAGCCGGCTTGCTGCAACTAAACCCCACATTACCTTCTTGATACAAATGCATGTATGATAGGATCTGATGTAAGCCTTGCTGAGTACCTTTGTACTCACGTTTGCTTTATTTATGTTTTGCAGGTGAGACATCTGTCTCACTAGTAGTACCGCTTGGACTTCGACGAGTAGCTTGTTACCTCAGCTAGGATCTTGTTCCCTTGGGAGGGACTTGTACATAGTCAGGCTTCTGAGCCTTTTTTCTTTTGTAGTTGTCTGTACTCAGACATGTAATGCTTCCGTTGCTTGTATGCTCTGAATGATGGGTCATGCGACCCCTGTTTGTATTTAATGGTATGTGGCTCTTCTGGGCCTTTATCTATTTGAGTTTGTGTTATGTTGTGATGCCATGTTGTACAACACATACTTGCATGTTATGCATACGTGTGACGTGTATTGCTATGTGTGGGATCCGACAATCTAGTTGTTTATCCTTGGCAGCCTCTCTTAGGGGAAATGTAGTCTAGTGCTTCCTTGAGCCATAGTAGTCCGCTATAGCCCGGTTCATCGGAGTCCTGCTAGCCCAGCACTACTGCTCAGGACACTTGACTGGCCGGCATGTGTTTCACTTCGTTCCTGTGTCTGTCCCTTCGGGGAAATGTCACGCGGTGACATCCGGAGTCCTGCCTAGCCTGCTACAGCCCGGGTTCCCGGAGTCCTGTTAGCCCAGTGCTACAGCCCGGATTCACACGCTGCTGACCGACATGCTCAATCTGAATCATGTATGCCTGTCCCCATAGGTTAGTGCTGCTTTGGGTTCATGACTAGCCATGTCGGCCCAGGTTCTCTGTCATATGGATGCTAGCGATACTATCATATACGTGAGCCAAAAGGCGCAAACGTTCAACCGTAGCTCAGATTGAAATAATTTATATATGAAAAATGATCAGAAAAATACAATCTATCCATCTGTACCATTTTCATGCATGACAAACCAACCTATACATGCTGTATATATGAAAACACATAAATGGCATATTTAAGAGCTTAATTTGGAGTTGCAATTAAACCCTTAGTTCAAATGGACTTCAACCAAATAAATGCTAGATGCATTAATTCAAACAACATCACATACTCATGCCATGTTCATGCATCATAATGTTGCATATCCTTGTGTTTGAGTTTCGACACCTTTCCTTCTTGATAGGTCCTGCTCCAGAGTGTGTTCGAGAGTACCTGTCTGAGGAGCAGTGCCCCCTGTTGATCTACCTTGCAAGCAACCCCCCTTGTTCATTCCGATACAATCCTACTCTATCGCTCCTGCTCTCATTTATTGCATTAGGACAACAACGATTCAACTGCTACTTTATGCTGCGGTAGTTGAACCCATTCCTTTGCATGACCTGTCATTGCCACAGTAAATAGTTAAAACCCACTAGCATGTGTAGGAGTTGATTGAGCCATGTTGTGTTCCTACCATGCTTTGCCTGCTATTGCTTAGAGTATGTCAGGTCTGATTCTTCGGGTATGAATTGGAGTGTTACGATATGATCCGGTGCTGAGAGTTAAGCGTGTGAACACGATTTGGTAAAGGTAGCGGTGAGAGGCCATGTAGGAGTACATGGTGTGTTGTCTCATTGGGACCGTCCTTAAGAACTGAGTTTTGTGTAAGTTGTCCAATGACTAGCTACTACCACACATTGGGCTCCGGGCGCTCCAAGCTCTCTCGACTTATTAACCGCCTTGATCTCTATCCAGGAGTTGCAAATAGTTTCTTGTGTTTATAGGTAGTGCTATTTTTCTACCAAGTGGCACCCGGCAGGGTGGACTTGGGACAGACTAGGCACACGTGGCCCGGTGTACCGAGTGGCACCCGGATGGTGGGCTCGGGAACCCTGTACACATCGTTTGGGGCCGTGAGCGAAACCACGGCCGGATCTCCTTGCGGATGGAACCCGAATAGGCGATAAACCTGGACTAGAGTCTTGTGTGGTTAGTCAGGTCGTGGCCGACACCCTCGCCAGGCTTCTGCTTGAAGGTTGCCGAGATACATGACGTGTATATGGTGATAAGTGGTGAGAGCGTGTGTGAAGAAGTACACCACTGCAGGGTTATCATGATCTATTCGAATAGCCGTGTCCTCGGTTATGGACTTCTTGGGTGCTTACGTGGTACATAGACAACTTAAAGTGGACACTCTAAAATGCTCGATACAAGTGTGAGTGCAATGGATGGCCTTCTCGTAAGGAGACGGGGATGAATCCATAGTAGTGTATTGATGTGGTGATTAGTGGACTCGTGTGCGCTGCCTCACCGCAAAGAAGTTTCTCGTAGTCGTAGAACAAGATAGCCACTGAGTCAAAGCTGGCTTGCTGCAACTAAACCCCACATTACCTTCTTGATACAAATGCATGTATGATAGGATCTGATGTAAGCCTTGCTGAGTACCTTTGTACTCACGTTTGCTTTATTTATGTTTTGCAGGTGAGACATCTGTCTCACTAGTAGTACCGCTTGGACTTCCACGAGTAGCTTGTTACCTCAGCTACGATCTTGTTCCCTTGGGAGGGACTTGTAGATAGTCAGGCTTCTGAGCCTTTTTTCTTTTGTAGTTGTCTATACTCAGACATGTAATGCTTCCGTTGCTTGTATGCTCAGAATGATGGGTCATGTGACCCCTGTTTGTATATAATGCTATGTGGCTCTTCTGGGCCTTTATCTATTTGAGTTTGCGTTATGTTGTGATGCCATGTTGTACAACACATACTTGCATGTTATGCGTACGTGTGACGTGTATTGCTATGTGTGGGATCCGACAATCTAGTTGTTTATCCTTGGCGGCCTCTCTTATGGGGAAATGTAGTCTAGTGCTTCCTTGAGCCATAGTAGTCTGCTATAGCCCGGTTCACCGGAGTCCTGCTGGCCCAGCACTACTGCTCAGAACACTTGACACGCCAGCATGTGTTTCACTTCGTTCCTGTGTCTGTCCCTTCGGGGAAATGTCACTCTACAACTCAAGTATTTATTCGCTAGGCTCCGAGGAGCGAGATATTACAAACATGGGTCTCATGACCCAACAGTCATAGCATACAAATCAAGCACATGCGGAAGCTTAACATGTCTGAGTACATACATCTACAAATGAAAAGGCTAAGAAGCCTGACTATCTACCAGATCCTGCCGAGGGCACAAGATCGTAGCTGAGGTATCAAGCTAAACGTCGAAGTCCACGCGGAACTACTAGCGAGACTGAAGTCTCTCTGCAAAACAGAAATTAAGCAAACGTGAGTACAAAGGTACTCAGCAAGACTTACATCAGAACTAGCTACATATGCGTCGGTATAAACAAGGGGGGGGGGTGGAGTTTAGCTGCAGCAAGCCAGCTTTGACTCAGTGGCTAACCTAAACTACGACTACAAGCAACTCTTTTGAGGTGGCACACACGAGTCCACATATTCACCATTCAATACACCACTATGGATCCGCTCCCGTCTCCCTACGAGAAGGCCATCCATAGCACTCACACTTATCTTGCGAGTTTTAGAGTATCCACTTTCACTTGTCTATGAACTGTTATAGGCAACCCAGAAGTCCTTTACCGCGGATACGGCTATTCGAATAGATCATTTATAACCCTGCAGGGGTGTACTTCGTCACACATGTTTCCACCACTTAGCGTCTGCACACGACATGTGCTCGGCAGACTTCAAGCGAAAGCCGACGTGGGTGTAGACCACGACCTGACTAACCACATGAGTCTCTAGTCCAGTTTTATCGCCTATTCGGGATCCATCCGCGAGGAGATCCGGCCGGAGTTTCGCTCACAGCCCCAAACGATGTGTGCAGGGTTCTCGAGACACCAAACGGGCGCCCGGTACACCGTGCCACGATGTATCTACCGCATCATAGCCCACCCCTAGGATCAGCGCTATGCACGGCCGCCAACACATATCCTACAAACACCAGAAAATAGTTGCAACTCCTGGACAGAGGACAATGCAGTTAATACGTCGAGAGGGTCCATTGGTTTCGGGCCCAATGCGTGGTAGTAGCTGGTCATGGATCACAAACACAGAACTCAGTTCCTAAGAACGGTTTCAATGAGACAACCCACCATGTACTCCTACATGGCCTCTCACCGCTACCTTTACCAAATCATGTTCACACACTTAGCTCACACACAGTAGGACATGTTCATCACTGTTCCAATTCATCTCTGATGAATCAGACCTGACACAACTCTAAGCAATAGTAGGCATGACAAACAAGCATGAATGAGTAGGCCCATCAGGGCTCAAACAACTCCTACTCATGCTAGTGGGTTTCATCTATTTACTGTGACAATGACAGGTCATGCAGAGGAAAGGGGTTCAACTACCGCAGCATGTAACAGTTGAATCGTTGTTGTCATAATGCAGTAAAAGAGAGCAGGAGCGAGAGAGTGGGATTGTATTAGAATGAACAAGGGGGTTTTGCTTGCCTGGCACTTTTGAAGATAGTATAGTTCTTCATCGGTGTCATCAAACTCATCGTCGGAACCACGTGTATCGAGAGGGGACAAATACCGGCAAACAAAGAGGAACACAATCAATGCAATGCAACAATTATGATGCATGATAATGTCATGGCAATATGCTGTTGATTGAGCTAATGCAACTAGCAATCATATTAAATGAAGTTGGTTTGAACCAAGGGTTCAAATTCAAACTCCATATGTGCTTATTTAAATGCCAATTATGCAAATTGCCCTGTACAGCAACCCTAGGTTGTTCAAACATGCATGCAAATGCCATAAACAGATTCCTTGAATTTTTCTGATAATTTTTCATATATAATTTATTTCATTTGGAGTTATAGATTATTTTCTATGATTTTTAGAAGTTTTAGCTATTTTCTGAAATAAATAAATCATTTCTGATTTATTTAAAATCCTAGAAAAGCTTTACTACGTCAGCATTGCGCAAGGGTGATGTTAGCGGGTCAACTGGTCGGCCAGGTCAAACCTGACCTACGGGACCCATTGGTTAGTGACACATAGTCAGCTACAGAGGCTGACATGTGGGACCCGATCATAGCTGACGTGGCCAAGTCAAAGTTGACAAGCGGGGCCCACTGAAATTAGTGCTAATCTAATAGAAAGTTAAACTAAATAGTTTAGGCACTGGGCCCACATGTAAGTGGGTCAGGAGGTCAATTAGTGAGTGATTAGTGCTAACTAAGTGGCCACGTCGACAGTCGCCGGAGTCTTGCCGGCGGTGACCTCGAACCGCGGCGGAGTTTGCTCGGAACTCACCAGAGGCGTCGAATCGACGCGCCAGGGGCACCAGAGGATAGCCCATGCCCGTGCGCATCTAGGGAGACCAATGGGAGGTGCGAGGGTGGCCGGAGTTCGCCGGAGTGTAACCCGCGGCGGCTGCCGGAGTCCGGGGCTGGTGCGGGTTAACGCTGCGGTGTGTTAATGAGCGAGGTGAAGGTCTAGCGGGGCACTACACGATGCGGGGAGCAAGTTGGACTCGCCGGGGTGACCATTTGGTCGCCGGAGTTGCGCCGACGACGAGATCAAGCGGCGGCAGCTACGGTCGTCAAGGGGGCGACGTCTACGGCTCGAAATCGAGGGGGAGGAAGGAGGGGATCCACGCAGGAGCTCACAGCGGCTCGTTCAGTGGCCTCAGCGAGCTCCGGGAAGCGTCGGAGCGGGCGCACGGTCGCCGACGATCTCGGTGGCCCGAGTTTGAAGAAGACGGCGGTGAGGGCGTCCGGCGGCATCTGGCATTGCTTGGCTTGGTGAGGAGGTCGAGAACGAGGTAGCGGAGCTACTGGGCACATCGAGGGGTCGAGGGGGAGAATCTGGGTGCGGCAACGGTGAGCGGCGGCGGCGGCTGCGTTCGGTGCATGCGAGGGAGAGAGCCAGGGGAGAGGATGGGGACGAAAGAGAGTGAGAGAGAGTCGGGGGGTCACGTGGCATCCTCAGGGCAACGGGGAGATATGCAGGGAGGCAGGAGGTGGCCCGCGCGCGGCGAGCACGCGCCCCTTCCTTCTGGCGCGAGGTAAGGGGTGACTGGCTGCTGCAGGTGGGCTGGGCCGGTCAAGCTGGTCCGGCTACAGGTAAGTGGGCCAGGTAGGTTCCTTTCTCCTCTCTCTTTTATTAATTGTTTCTGTTTTCTATTTTCTGCAATTGTTTTGTCTTTATTAAAAATGTCAGAGCATTTCCAAAAATCCTAAAAATATTTGTGGGCATTGTTGAAATTATTCCCAACAGCCCTCAACTAGTTTCAGAATTATTAGAGCATTTAAAATATTTATAGGATTTAAATGCCCCAATTCAATTACAATATGAGTTAATTCAAAAATCCAGAAATGACCTAGAAATATGTTTATCATTTTTGGC
>NC_053024.1:207508686-207521872 GCF_003073215.2 Triticum urartu
AGGGCGGGGCTCAAGCGGAGAACTTCCCCATCCGTCCAGGGGAAAACGAGTATGCTTCATCCCCTTCTTATTAAGAGGTGTCAGATTTATGATCCATCCCTTCCTCCGAGGTCTGCTGGAGTATTACGGCCTCCAACTGCACAGTCTCACCCCCGCCTCTATCCTTCATATTGTGTGTTATGTCGCTCTATGCGAGCTATTCCTGGGCTGCGAGGCCCATTTCCATTTATGGAGAAGACTGTTCTGCCTCGTCCCTCGTAATCAAGGTGGGTCAACTTTTAAAGTGGGAGGAGCCGAAGTGTGGCGTATCGCCGGGACTGGATACCTGTCCGACACGCCGAAGAAAGCTTCCAAAGAGTGGCCTTCCGAATGGTTCTATATTGACGATGTCGCTCTACCCAACCTTGTCCGTATGGGCCTCCCTGAGTTTTCAAGTGCTTCGTTGACGAAACGCCATAGCTGGCATCCTTGGAGCCTCGAGGAAGAGGATAGTGCAGAGATCAGCCTGCTGCTGGGCAAGATTAAGATGCTTGCCCAGTCCGGATTGTCAATAGTCGAGGTAATGATGATCTCCATAGCACGGGGGTCCAGCCACTCCAATACAGAGGGCTGCCCATGTGGCATTATAACGGGGAAGATGACGCCTCACGCTATGGTCGGAAGGGCCCAAAGACCCCCTCCACCCTGGCCAAAATATTGGCCGAACTATATAAAGGGGAGAAGGAGGAGTTCACCCGTCTCCAATATCGAGACGGATTTTCCATGTATAATCCTCCCAGGTGGGTAAGCTTTAACTCCACTGTTTTACTCCTGTCCATGAATCATTCCTGACAGGCAGTATCTTATCCGCTTATAACAAGAATGGCAAAAGGCTGTCGAGGGGATCCACGACCCTGCCCCTCAGCCGAAGAATCGCAACCGGGATCTTGACCCCAGATATGAGGAAGATCAGGACATATTTGTGGAGCTCGAGGATGGAATATTCTATCAGATGAGCTATGATGGTACAGATGTACCCATCATCGCCGATTACCCTGATCTCCTTCCCGCTTCACATGTAAGTAATCCAGAGATACCTTGTCCAAGAGAATTTTCTCATTCTTCCTCACCCACCACACTGTCCTGTGCTCAAAAGGGGAGGCGTTCGGCGCGCCATGCTGCCCCAGGGGCATCTCCGAAGAGAGCGGCCCCCACATCGGGCAAGCCTTCGGAGAGGAAGGCAAACGAAGATATGGCCGAGCCCCCATCAAAGAGGTATGGATTTGCACATATGCACCTTGGCAGTCACATCCAACTGTGACCTTTCTGTTTATCCTGTATCAGGAAAAAGGTGTGCCAGACTATATCCGGGGGTCTGGCCGGTCATACTTACCACAGCCAGGATCCAGATCCTGCCGTAAAGACGAGGGCTGATGCGGGGGTGACGTTGGACTGTCCTCTAGCCGAGGATTCGGATGATGTATCTGTCACTAACTTGGAAGTGGAGAGCGCCATGAATCATCGGCGCCGCATGGCCGTTTTACAAGACCCCGTCTTTTCAAAAGAGGCATTTAACAGCTTCAGCTCGGCTGATGCATACATCCGAGCTGCTCGAGATGAGCTTAGCAGAGCCACAAAGCAGCATTTAAAGATGTGCGAGTAAGTTTACTTTGTCCGAATATGATAACCATATGCCAATAGCCCCCGAGACTTGAAGCAGTTGGTACAACTGATTTAAGTATCGTTGTATAACTAGGTTCTTACAGAGAAGAATGACCTGCTAGCCCAAGAGCTAGAAAAGTGTCAGATGCAGCTAACTACTGCTCGTGCCGAACTAGAGAAATCCAAGAAGGTGTCTACTAGTAATGTTTCCCTCCATCAAGAAACAATGATTATATGCCAGCTGTGCTGATACTATTGCTTGTCTCATAACAGGATCGTCGGACCAACTGGAAGAGAAACTGAAGGCCGCTCAAACGGGCGAGAAAGAGGCGAAAAGACTACATGCCGCCAACGAGCGCGTTCTGACCCGAGTCAGAGAGGAGAAAAACAAACTCAGGATTCCAACATCCAGCTGGGCGAGGAACTAAAAGATGTGCGGGCCCAACTGGCCGACTACGCGAAGGAGAAAAAAAGGATGCGAGGCGGCATATTCAGTATGTGACCGAACTTACCTTATAATAGTTCGGAGATGAAAAGTATTGACAAAGTTATGTTTGCAGGTATGCTGACAGGCCGTCCCGAAGAGGAGATGTCCGGATTGTCGGATGATCTGCTGCAGGGGCTGTCGCAAATGCATGAGCAAGCTCCGCAGGCAATGCGGAGTGTTGCTAAGGCCTTATGGCCATCCGCCTCCCCTCCAGGAAGTATGTAGGAGCTTGTAGAGCTATTTAAGGGAGCGCGGCGACGTATCCGATTATGGAAAATATCGGCTTGCCGGGAGGGTGCGCGAGAGGCCTGGGCCATGGTGAAAACACGGTATACCACTCTTGATCCGAATCACATGGCCTGGGTCGGACCTTTAGGGTTAGATGGGAAAGAAGTGCCCGTTAATTTGGTATATGACCAAGTAGCAGTAGCTGCCAAATATTCCCAACAGGATTGTAAGTTAGATAGCCTGTTGGATGGTATAGAGGAGGAAATTTATGAGTCTAAGTTACTATGTACCTTCCTTGACATATGTAAATTCTAGCTAAATTGTAAAACGGTTGTCATGGCACACCTTTTCGCTTCAACCTCGGGACCCAAAGGTGCGGAGTGTTTCCGAATACCCGTGCGGCCGAATAGACCGGGGAATGCATGGAAATCAGGCGTAGGGGTCATAGTTGCTTGAACAGACAAGTTGTATTTGGCTAGTTATGTTATATTACATTAAAGTTGTAAGAAACATCTTCGATAGAGAATAGTTCCATTAAGAGTTCCTTTCCCTAGGTGTGCATGTGTTACAGTGCATGTCCGAACTGTCATTGAAAAATTCACAATATATATATATAGTAGCACTATTCTAATCCCAGGATTAGAATAACTATTTGGATCATGATGGGCCCTATATAGGGCCGACGAAGATGTTGCTGAACTCCTGATAAACTAGTGAACCGGCGCGGCCCAAAAAAACTACTCTCTCCCACCTCCCACTTGGCCAATGTAACTTCCTCGTCTGCTCTTGCGTCCCTCTTGCACTCTGAGGTCATGTGCGCGCGCGTTCGGAAATCTCTGGTCCGACATTATGGGGGCTGCCTACTACCATCGAAATGCAGCCGGACACTCCGCGCCCAGACCCTAGGCGGGTGCGTTTCTGTGCGGCTCCTACCGTGACTCCGTCGTCCTCCCGTGACTTGCCGCACCCCCGGACTTCCAAGCGCCTGTTAGCTGATTAATCCTGGCGGCCGCGACGATAAATAGATCTGGGCCGGTGCCCCGGGCTTGCTGTTCCGTTTGTCCGACCACCGTTTGGCGCTGGGGTCTTTGCTCTATATACTCGGGCCATCGGCAGGCCCCACCGCAGCTGATTGATGTTTTTCGGCTATGCATGCTACCGTTTTCCACTCTCTGAGCTTTGGCGGTTCTCGCACAGCTTGCTTGTCTGTGTTGGTAGTTGGTCCCTCATTTTTGGCATCGGGCGCAGCCTTATATTGTGTGGTCGAACGCGCCATGTCATATCTTCTCTCTGTCCAGATACGTCGCGTGCAACCACAGCTCGCGTCGCAAATCGCCGGATTTCGCTCTCGCATGACCGTTTCCTTTTTCAATGCTGCTGCTTTTTTCCTTGACCATACGAATCCCTTATTTTGAAGCCTGTAGGTGACCTCAGGCGGCTGGACGATGACCTTGCGCGAGCTGTCGGTGTATGCGCGTGTCCTCCTGGTTTCTAAACCTGCCGTAGTGCACTAGATGACCAATTGCTCTCACTGATAAGTGGCATGGTGTCATATCGCCTGCACCACCGGCGCCGCTACAACGTGCGATGCTGGTTTTCGATATCCCTACTCCTCTGCTGCCTTGTGCCCTGTTGTGCTTTTCAGAATCACTCCATCGTCTGGCAAGTGACCTTACGTCGGTCAATGAATCCACTAGCGTATCTCGTCTGACAACTCGTGCCATTGCCGCGTGGCCCACGTATCCGCGTCGCCCATTTCTTGCACTCATCCGGCGTCCATGTGTTGTGAGGATGCCACTTTTTATGCATTTTCGAATTGGACCCTGGTAAGTGAAATGCAACAAAAGGGCTAGACATTTTTCTTTCAATTGTGTTCTGAAAATGCTAAAATGAATCTAAAGCAGATGTAGTACTATATTGTAAGTGAATGGAGATATAAGTAAAATGGATCAGAATGGTTGTGGTACTATGCAAGTATTTTTGCTTTTTCAATTTGTTTATTTGAAGTTCAAAGTGAATTGTTGAAGAAGGTTGACTCTATATGGACATCAAGTTGTTTTTTATGCTTCTCTCATGCACTCACAAATGCGCTCTCCGCACAATTTGAAAATTTGTTGTACAGAAAAAGTTCATGCGAATTCGAGCTTTTATGTCGAGAAGCCATGAGCAAAAGTGCACAAATTTTTATATACTACCATTTTATAAAAAGCTAGAAGTTCAAACTAAAATAACGAAGTGGTTCGATTTTCATTAAAAAATATGCATGATGTGCACTTTTGTGTATTTTTCCTTTACAAAAGTGAAACAGAGAGAAGTTCAAATTCATAACTGCCAGAAGTTCATGTTCTGCATGGTGTGCATTTCATTAGATAAAAAGAATAAAATAGGGCAAAGTCAAAAATTTTGTTGCTAGAAGTAGTCACGTGCCCGGACGAGAAAGTTCAAAATTCTTGTGAGAGAGGTAAGTCAGAAATATCGGACTAGAAAGTTAAGACGAGAAACAGACGGACAGTTCAACTAATTAATGAATGTG
Source organism: Triticum urartu (assembly GCF_003073215.2). Lineage (NCBI taxonomy): Eukaryota > Viridiplantae > Streptophyta > Magnoliopsida > Poales > Poaceae > Triticum > Triticum urartu. The sequence continues at coordinate 207,513,576 of NC_053024.1, forward strand.
TTCAAATAGAATATAAGATGAAAACGAAAGGCTAAAGTTTGTTGCAAGAATTACGCCGCTCTAGCTTCGGGAAGTTCAAAAATTCTGCCGAGATATGTTCACCTTGTATTTCAATGTTCGATTTTTGTAGTAAAGTCGAATACAATTCTTTAATCAAAATATAAAAAGGTGAAGTTCAAATTGAAATGACATAGAAGTTCAGAGTTTATTAAAACCTAGGATTTACATGTTCAAAAAATTAAAAACACAACGGCATTTTTTGCACTTTTAAAAACAACTCATAAACAAAAGAAATGGTTGCTAGAAGTTCAAGTCGGCGAGGAAAATTCAAAAAATTCTTGTGAAGAGAGGTTCACCATGTATTTAGATGTCTTCATACATTATAATTTAGTTTTTGTGTGTTTTTAAATAATTCTTCTCAAGACAGAGAGAGTTCAAATAAATGATAAAACGGCGAAATTCATGGTCTATGTGTTGTGATTATATAATAAAAATACATAAGTGAAACAAGTGAAGTTCAAACAGACATTCCCAGAAGTTCAACTACTTCACGGTCAATAACAAAAAACAGCACGTCAAAAACAGAGTGAAGTTCAAACAGACATGCCCCAGAAGTTCAACTACTTCACAGTGCATTTTCGTTCGCGATGAACAGAAATCATGATCTCGCATTTTTCTAATTTTACCTCAAAACGACAGGAATATCATTTGTGTAAGTTCAAGTCCTCGGTCGGAGAAAGTTAAAAAAATTATTGTGAGAGACGTTTGTACAAAAGGAATATTATTTGTGTAACACTAACGAATGGATGAGAAAATTACAAACAAAAATACGTCACAGAAGTTCAACGTGAAAACAGCAGGAAGTTCAACTACTACGCTGAATGAATTTTAGATGAAAAACTTTTAAAATCGCCGAGTATGAAAAGATGATCAACACGGGAAACTTGCGTGTTTACAAAGCTTTCCATCGTATATCACTGCTCAATTCCGGTGAATGGATGGAGAGCTACTTGCAGTGGATGGAGATCTACGAGAAAAAACATGAAAAACAAAGTTAAGTTCAAGCACACACGCTGAGAAGTTCAAGTTCTTCACGTGGTGCATATTAAGAATCTGTTGCGATAAAGGCAGAATGCATGATCTCGTTTTCGAAATTACTTGAAAACGGCCAGGATTCAGAGAAAACCATCAACATGAAAAAGTTTCTAATTTTCCGTAGCTTTTCAGCGGTATATTATTTGCCCCATTCCGATAAAGTTTGTAGAAATTACGGCAAAAATACGTTTTTAACCATTTTCAAAACTGACATAAAACCGTAATGAATTAGGAGAAACAATATATACAAAAAAGTTTCGCATTTCTTCAATCTTTCCAACGCCATATCATTTGCTGCATTTGGACGTACGGTTAAAAAATTAGCTCGAAAATACGAACTCGTGGAACTTGTACCGTTTTCTAAATTACTTTTAAACCGTTCAAAATTAGAAAAACTTTTAACATGAAAAAGTAGCGCATTTTCATAAGCTTTCCAACGCCATATTATTCCTCAATTGGATTAGCCGTTTAGAAATGGCATCGAAAATACAAACTCGGGTGTTCCGTTTGCGAAATTCTACGATTTTCCGAATTACTCTTTAACCGTAGGGAATTAGAAAAACTTTCAACATATGGAAGGAGCGGTTTTGCAGCAGCTTTCCAACGCCATATTATTTGCATCATTCCGATAAACGGTTTAAAAATGCGATCGAAAATAAGATTCACGTTTTTTGTATGAAGAAAAAATGGTTTTCAAAACTACTCTTAAACCGCTTACATTTTGCCAAAATTTAACTTGGGTCATGATACTGATGTCCATAGCTATCCAACGGTATATCGCAAGCCCCATTTGGACACCTTTTAGCTGAAGTTCAACCTAGTACTCGGGGAAGGTCAGGCGCGTTACTCGGGAAGTTCATGTTGTGATCAGAATATTATTCTGATCCCGTGATCAGAATAGTGTTTATATATATATATATATATTATATATTTTTGTGGGTTCGCAATGGAGCAAGATGCAAAAATCTTTAATCCACCGACCGAATATTCCCATAAGAACGCTAGCTTTTGGCTTCACCCAGTCTGAGGTACACATCCGGATGACCCGGTAGTAACAATCGCAGAGGTGATCCCTTTATGCCGTAGCCGAACTAACGGGAACGTAGGGCATAAGCACATGAGCCAGGCAACCCAGCTTGGCCAAAACTTAAGTCATATGGATGCATATAATGGCGAACAAAAGGTAAATATGGGGAAAATGCATATGTGATGAGCTTGATGCTCGGATAATAATAACAAGCTTCTGTACAAGAAGCCCCCAGGTATAATGGACGTACATATTTTAAAGCATATGTGTGCGTCAGGGGTGCGCGGTCTAACCGCACGAAAGCTATAAGGCTAAAGAGGAAAACGAAAAAGAGAGAGAAAGACTAAAAATGTATTATGGAAATAGCAGGGAAAAGGAGACGAACAAAGAGTTCGGCGCTTAGGCATAGAATCTTCGAAGTCTGGCCATGTTCTAGGGGTTCAGCTCGAAGCGATTAACTGATGCATCACGCAGGCGGTATGCTCCTCCGGTGAGAACTTCGTCAATGATGAAGGGACCCTCCCATTTGGGCTTGAGTTTGTCATTTTTCTTCTCCGGCAAGCGTAGAACAAGTTCGCCAACGCTATAAGTCTTGGCCCATACTTCTTCGCTTTGATATTTGCATGCCTGTTGTTGATAAAATGCGGAACGGGCTTTTGCAACGTCACACTCCTCCTCCAGGGCGTCGAGGTTGTCCTACCGATCGAGCTCGGCCTCTCTCTCTTCGTACATGCGCACCCGAGGTGAGTCATGTATAATGTCGCAGGGTAGCACAGCCTCTGCTCCGTACACCATGAAAAAAGGTGTGTCTCCGGTAGTGCGATTGGACGTGGTCCGCAGCCCCCAGAGTACAGAGTCGAGCTCCTCAACCCAGTGTGTGTCTGATTCCTTCAAAGACCGCACTAGTCTAGGCTTGATGCCGCTCATAATAAGACCATTAGCTCCTTCGACTTGACCATTTGTCTGCGGATGATAGACAGAGGCGTAATCGATCTTGATGCCCAGATTAGCACACCAGGTTTTCACTTCGTCGGTTGTTAAGTTGGAGCGGCTATCAGTGATGATGCTGTGTGGAACACCATAACGGTGTATGACGCTGGATATGAATTCTATCACCGGCCCGGACTCGTCCGTTTTAACTGGTTTGACCTCTATCCACTTAGTGAATTTATCCACCATGACCAGCAGATATATTTTCTTATGGCTTCCTCCTTTAAGGAGTCCAACCATATCCAGTCGCCAGACCACGAAAGGCCAAGTGATGGGGATGTTTGTAGGACAGTGGGGGCATATGGCTTTGGTTGGCGAAGAGTTGGCATCTGACACAATGTTGGACAAGGTCTTGTGCATCTGCTCGGGCCGTTGGCCAATAAAACCCTATATGAAAGGCCTTGCTAACAAGGGCCCGAGCTGCGGCGTGGTGCCCGACGAGACCGGCATGAATCTAAGCCAGGAGCTGCCGCCCCTCCTCCTCGGAGATACACCTTTGAAGGACTCTGGTAGAGCGGCGGGCCTCATTCCGATCCTCAGGAAGTTCTTTCCTATTAAGGTAGGCCAAGAAGGGTTCGGTCCATGGGGCAATGACTGCCATAATGAGATGGGCCGGCGGTGTTATTTCGGTGGCTGAGCCTCCGATGATATCGGTGGGTTCAGAATCTGGGGTTGTGTTCGGATCCCGACTAGTATAACCGCTTTCCCCCTGCCACACCACGGATGGCTTAAAAAGCCTTTCCAGAAAGATATTAGGTGGGACGGGGTCGCGCTTGGCACTGATACGAGCAAGAGCGTCCACCGCTTGATTACTTTGTCAGGCCACGTGATGGAACTCGAGCCCCTCGAACTGAGCCGACATTTTTAGGACGGCATTATGATAAGCTGCCATCTTCAGATCTTTGGCATCAAATCCTCCATTTATTTGAGATATTGCAAGGTTTGAGTCCCGTGCACTTTCCACGCGCTGTATGCCCATGGAGACAGCCATCCGGAGACCATGCAATAAGGCCTCATATTCGGCTGCGTTGTTGGAGTCTATGTATTGTATTTGGAGTACGTACTGAACGACGTCTCCAGTGGGGGACGTTAAAATGACGCCCACTCCTAGCCCTGCCAGCATTTTGGAGCCATCGAAATACATGACCCAATTGGAATATGTGCCGTACTCTTTAGGTAGTTTGGCCTCTGTCCATCTGGCGACGAAGCCGGCCAGTACTTGGGATTTAATAGCTCGACGTGGTTTGTATGTAATATCGAGTGGAAGGAGCTCAATGGCCCATTTGGCAATCCGGCCCGTGGCATCGCAGTTGTTTATTATGTCATTGAGTGGTACCTCAGAGGCCACCGTGATCGAACACTCCTGGAAGTAGTGTCGTAGCTTTTGGGATGCCATGAAGACTGTGTATGCTATCTTTTGATAATGGGGTACTGGGATTTGCATGGTGTAAGAAAAGTGGATACGTAGTATACTGGCTTCTGGAGCGGGAATTTGTGTCCGTCCTGTTTTCGTTCAACGACAAGTACGGCGCTCACCACTTGATGTGTTGCCGATATGTATAGCAACATGGGTTAACCGAAGTTTGGCGCGGCCAAGATTGGGTTGCTTGCTAGAAGTGTTTTCATTTCTTCTAGTCCGGCTGTTGCCGCGTCCATCCACTCGAAGTGATCGGTTCACCGTAGAAGGCGATAGAGTGGCAGTGCCTTTTCTCCCAATCTGGAGATAAAGCGGCTTAGAGCTGCCACACAACCCGTGAGTTTTTGGACTTGTTTAAGGTCTGTTGGCGTAGCCAATTGTGACAGCTCAAATTTTGGCTTGATTTGCTTCAATTCCTCTATTGGAGATGATGAAGCCCAGCAGCTTTCCTGCGGGGATGCCAAAACATACTTTTCCGGATTGAGCTTAATGTCATATGCGTAGAGGTTGTCAAATATGAGACTAATGTCACACTTCTTTGGCGCGCCGAATACCACGTCGATTGTTATTTTTCCCGTACACCGCGCCTCCCGACTAGGAATGATTCATCGGAAGGTCGTGTTGCTTTGCTCAATGCGGCTCCTGTCTATTTCCATCTTGTGGAGTGTATCTTCGTAGATGAGGTTTAGTCTGTTGCCGCCGTCCATGAGAACCTTGGTGAGCCAGAAGGCATCCACGATTGGACTGAGGACAAAGGCGGCTGGTGCTCAGACTGTCCTGTATTTTGGTTCGCACCGGCATTAAAAGTTATAGCCATGTCATTCCAAGGGTTTATTGCTGCTATTTGATAGACTTCGGTGAGTTCGCGTAGTGCTCTTTTGCGCCTGTTGTTTGAGGCAAATGTCTCGAACACCGTCAGTACTTTGGGGTCATCGTCTTCTTGGGGGTGTTGTTCTGGGGTATTCTTGGTGAGGATATCCTCGCCGCTCTTGGCCACTTGCCGGAGTATCCAACATGCTCTAAGGCTATGTGTTGGTATGTTATCCGGTGTTGCGTGTATTTTGCATGTTCCAGCGAGCCATCCTGCCAGAACGTTTTCACGCCTCGTACTGGACTTATATTTCTTTACTATTGGACCGGGCGTGTTGCAAGGGTGCGCCCTTTTCTCCTGAATGAGGGATTGAGTGGGGACCGATGGATCCCAACGGGCTGCCTGAGTTTTCTAGGCGCTTTCCATTGCACTGTACTTCTGTACGATAGTTGCCAAGTCAGCAAACTGTAGTATGCGACGGTGGTTTATGACGTTGAGGATTCCTTCATCTGTGCAATTGTTGCGGAACGCTGAGATCGCTTCCTCGTCGCGGCAATCTTTAATCTTGTCTTTGACAAGAAGGAATCTGGCCCAGAAGTGGTGGACCGTTTCCTGAGACTGCTGTTGCATGCTCATGAGAGCGCTTATATTTGGGTGGGTGGGTGGTTTTAAATCTGAACCCTGACCCATTTTTGGATCCAGAGTCTGAAGGAATTCCGAACTTAACAGATCAGGCTCCGGGATATCCACTGATTTCTTAGACACGTTGTCCGATTCTATGTTCGCAGGGCAGGATGCATCTCCTCGTAGGTGGGTGTCCGACTCTTCGAAGCCGGAGATCTGGACATGGTTCGTCTTTAGTATGGAGGAAGAATTGTTGTCTCTCTCCTCGACTATCGCTATCTGGTGGGTGATCGGTGGAGATTTGAATTCTCTGTGATCGGGTTTAAGCCCAATTCAATCGTAGTCTATGGCGACCTTCAGGGCGGCGATGCGATCTAGGAGCTCTTTTAAAGACGAAAGCTCTGCTGGATCCATCCGCTTGGAGTGTTCGGAGTCAATACGAAGGGCGTTTTCGATGACTCGGGAGGTCATCGTCGACTTAACAACCGAACGGGCGGTCACGGTAAAGCCGCCCAGCCGGAGGGTTTGGCCTGGGGCCAGTGCTCCTCCGGCGGTGATATTGTGCTTGAGAACAAGGCGAGCCATCGATCCTATCGTCGATGTCACAGTGGAATTCTCAATGAAAGCACCAATGTCGGTGTTAAAACCGGTGGATCTCGGGTAGGAGGTCCCGAACTGTGCGTCTAGGATTGATGGTAATAGGAGACGGGGGACACGATGTTTACCCAGGTTCGGGCCCTCTTTATGGAGGTAATACCCTACTTCCTGCTTGATTGATCTTGATGAATATGAGTATTACAAGACTTCATCTACCACGAGATCGTAATGGCTAAACCCTAGTGGTCTAGCTTGTGTAGCTATGATAATGATTGTCCTCCCTCCGGACTAAGTCCTCTAGTTTATATAGACACCGGGGGGATCTAGGGTTACACAAGGTCGGTTACAAAGAAAGGAATCTACTTATTTGATCGCCAAGCATGCCTTCCATGCCAGGGAGAGTCTCGTCCGGACACGGGTGCAATCTTCGGTCTTCATATCTTCACAGCCCATCAGTCCGGCCAATGGCTAATAGGCCGGACGCCCGAGGACCCCTTAGTCTAGGACTCCCTCATCACCCACCGCACTATTTCCTGCTCCAAAGGGGAGGCACTCGACGCCGCAATGCGCACTAGAGGCATCTCCGAGGAGAGCGGCTCCTGTGTCGAGCACGTCCTCGAAGAGAAAGGCAAACGATAATACGGCAGAACCTTCATCAAAGACGTAAGGCTTTCTTTTAAGAATACGCCTCCTGGTCGCCACATCAAATCATGATGTCATCCGCCACATTCTATCAGGAAAAGTGTCCGTTGGACTATGTCCGGGGATCCTGCCAGTCGTGCCTCCACTAGTCAGGTTCGAGACCCTGCCCTAAGGACAGGGGCTAACACGGGAGTGGCGCCGGACTGTCCTTCCACAGAGGATTCGGACGATATGTCCATCACTGTCGGTGTTCTAGGAACAGGGGTCCCTAGACTTGCCTGCCTGCGGCCCACGGTGTGGCTCTGCAAGCAGGCCCGTATAGCCCATCTTCACCAACAAGCATTCAAGACCCTCGCGAGGGGCCAAGCCTCGCGAGGCGGACGACACAAGACCTCCTCGGGAGCGGCCTCACCAGGTTGGCTCGCGAGGGGCGGAGAGATCAAGGCCAAGCAAACCTCGCGAGGTTCCAATGACATGAGGCATGACGATCGAGACTAGGCGGGCTCCAGTGCGCATAGTGTCCTTGTTTCCACTTTGGTGCTAAGGAGGCAAGCGCGGGCGAGGAGTACCGAGGCGTCAAGCAAAGGTTTCCATATCGGTGCAACGAGACCAAGACTAGCAGGACGGCAAGACGGAGGTCACCATGCAGCCCAAGGCGGCGTCACCACCAGAGCCTTTGGCAGGCGAAGACTGCTTTTGTCTGGATAACTTGTACTAGTTGTCCCCTTTCAAATTGGCCGTTCTTGGCTCCCTTCCCACTCAACATTTGGGGAGAGGACTAGGGCCTCTGTAAATAGGATTAGCCTCCACAGTAGGCAACGGGGGGACAAGGAGAGCCTCAGCCATCTCAACTTGGACTAGATCCAATCCATCCTCACACCCACCAAGCACAAGAACACCTCGCCTCAGGAGGCTGTTCTTCCCCTTGTACTATTCATCCTCAGCCTGAGAGGCAATCCACCACACCACACTGGAGTAGGGTATTACACCACAACGGTGGCCCGAACCAGTATAAATCTTGTGTCTCTTGTGTTGCGAGTTCGACGAGCTTGCCTTTGAGATCGTGGCGAGGTTGAGTGCCTCAGTTGGTAGGG
>NC_053024.1:207522872-207535550 GCF_003073215.2 Triticum urartu
AGAGATAGACTGCGAAAAGGATGTTGTTACTATTGGTTTGGGTGATATGTCTCATGAGTTTAATTTTGCTAAATTTAGTAGACAACCCCATGATAAAATTGCCTAGTAAAGATGAAATTATTGGTCTTGCTTCTATTGCCGTGCCTCCTACTGATCCTTTAGAACAATATTTGCTAGACCATGAAAATGATATGTTCATGAATGAAAGAAGGGAAATAGATGAAGTATTCTTTAAACAGGGACCTATTTGAAACACAACTTGCCTGTTGAAATCCTAGGGGATCCTCCTCCACCCAAGGGTGATCCCGTGTTTGAGCTTAAACCATTGCCTGATACTCTTAAATATGCTTATCTTGATGAAAAGAAGATATATCCTATTATTATTAGTGCTAACCTTTCAGAGCATGAAGAAGAGAAGATTATTGAAAACTCTGAAGAAGCACCTGCTGCTATTGGATATACTCTTGATGATCTTAAGGGCATTAGTCCCACTCTATGTCAACACAAAATAAATTTGGAGAAAGACGCCAAACCAGTTATTGATCACCAACGACGGCTAAATCCTAAGATGAAAGAAGTGGTAAGAAAGGAAATATTAAAGCTCCTTGAAGGCAGGTATAATTTATCCCGTTGCTGATAGTCAGTGGGTAAGCCATGTCCATTGTGTCCCTAAGAAGGGAGGTATTACTGTCGTTCCTAATGATAAAGATGAATTGATTCCGCAAAGAATTATTATAGGTTATAGGATGGTAATTGATTTCCGCAAATTAAATAAAGCTACTAAAAAGATCATTACCCTTGCCTTTCATTGATCAAATGCTAGAAAGATTATCCAAACATACACATTTTTGCTTTCTAGATGGTTACTCTGGTTTCTCTCAAATACCTGTGTCAGCTGATGATCAAGAAAAGACTCACTTTTACTTGCCTTTCGGTACCTTTGCTTATAGACGTATGCCTTTTGGTTTATGTAATGCACCTGCTACCTTTCAAAGATGCATGATGGCTATATTCTCTGACTTTTGTGAAAAGATTTGTGAAGTTTTCATGGATGATTTCTCTGTTTATGGATCCTCTTTTGATGATTGCTTGAAGCAACCTTGATCGAGTTTTGCAGAGATGTGAAGAAACTAATCTTGTCTTGAATTGGGAGAAGTACCACTTTATGGTTAATGAAGGTATTGTCTTGGGGCATAAAATTTCTGAAAGAGGTATTGAAGTTGATAAAGCTAAAGTTGATGCTATTGAAAAGATGTCGTGTCCCAAGGACATCAAAGGTATAAGAAGTTTCCTTGGTCATGCCGGTTTTTATAGGAGGTTCATTAAGGACTTCTCAAAAATTTCTCGGCCTCTGACTAACCTATTACAAAAAGATATTCCTTTTGTCTTTGATGATGATTGTGTAGAAGCATTTGAAATACTTAAGAAAGCCTTGATTTCTGCACCTATTGTTCAGCCACCTGATTGGAATTTACCCTTTGAAATTATGTGTGATGCTAGTGATTATGCTGTAGGTGCTGTTCTAGGACAAAGAGTTGATAAAAATTAAATGTTATTCAATATGCTAGTAAAATCCGACAGAGAAATTATGCTACTACTGAAAAAGGAATTCTTAGCAGTTGTATTTGCTTGTGATAAGTTCAGACCTTATATTGTTGATTCTAAAGTAACTATTCACACTGATCATGCTGCTATTAAATATCTTATGGAAAAGAAAGATGCTAAACCTAGACTTATTAGATGGGTTCTCCTGCTACAAGAATTTGATTTGCATATTATTGATAGAAAGGGAGCTGAGAATCCCGTTGCAGACAACTTGTCTAGGTTAGAGAATGTTCTTGATGACCCACTACCTATTGATGATAGCTTTCCTGATGAACAATTAGCTGTCATAAATGCTTCTCGTACTGCTCCATGGTATGCTGATTATGCTAATTACATTGTTGCTAAATTTATACCACCTAGTTTCACATACCAGCAAAAGAAAAAGTTTTCTATGATTTAAGACATTACTTCTGGGATGACCCCACCTTTATAAAGAAGGAGTAGATGGTGTTATTAGACGTTGTGTACCTGAGCATGAACAGGAACAGATCCTACGCAAGTGTCACTCCGAAGCTTATGGAGGACACCATGCTGGAGATAGAACTGCACATAAGGTATTGCAATCCGTTTTATTGGCCTACTCTCTTCAAGGATGCCCGTAAGTTTGTCTTATCTTGTGATGAATGTCAAAGAATTGGTAATATTAGTAGAACGTCAAGAAATGCCTATGAATTATTCACTTGTTATTGAACCATTTGATGTTTGGGGCTTTGATTATATGGGACCTTTTCCTGCCTCTAATGGTATACACATATTTTAGTTGCTGTTGATTACGTTACTAAGTGGGTAGAAGCTATTCCAACTAGTAGTGCTGATCATAACACCTCTATTAAGATGCTTAAAGAAGTTATTTTTCGAGGTTTGGAGTCCCTAGATATTTAATGACTGATGGTGGTTCACATTTTATTCATGGTGCCTTTCGTAAAATGCTTGCTAAGTATGATGTTAATCATAGAATTGCATCTCCATATCATCCACAGTCTAGTGGTCAAGAAATTGAGTAAATAGAGAGCTTAAATTAATTTTGCAAAAGACTGTTAATAGATCTAGAAAGAATTGGTCAAGAAACTTGATGATGCATTATGGGCCTATAGAACTGCATAAAAATCCTATGGGTATGTCTCCGTATAAAATGGTTTATGGAAGCATGTCACTTACCTCTTGAACTAGAACATAAGGCATATTGGGGGCCATTAAAGAGCTCAATTATGATTTCAAACTTGCCGGTGAGAAGAGGTTTTTGACATTAGCTCACTTGATGAATGGAGAACCCAGGCTATGAGAATGCCAAACTGTTTAAAGAAAAAGTTAAAAGATGGCATGACAAAAGGATACAAAAGCGTGAGTTTAATGTAGGTGATTATGTTTGCTATACAACTCTCATTTAAGATTTTTTGCAGGCAAACTTCTCTCTAAATGGGAAGGTCCTTACATATCGAGGAGGTCTATCGTTCCGGTGCCATAAAAATCAACAACTTCGAAGGCACAAATCCGAGGTGGTGAACGGTCAAAGAATCAAACATTATATCTCAGGTAATCCCATAAATGTTGAAACTAATGTTATTGAAACCGTAACCCCGGAGGAATACATAAGGGACACTTTCCAGAACGTTTCAGACTCCGAAAAGGAATAGGTATGTGGTACGGTAAGTAAACCGACTCCAAAACAGTTCTAATGGCAATTTTCTCGTTTTGGAATATTTAAGAAAATAGGAAAATAAGAAGCAGCGGAAAGGACACGAGGCTTCCACGAGGGTGGAGGGCGCGCCCCCTGCCTCGTGGGCACCTCGTGCGCTCTCCGGACTCCGTTTTCTTGCACGATACTTCTTTTAGTCGGTAAAAATTCATTATATAATCTCCCGAAGGTTTTGACCTCCGTATCACGCAATATCCTCTGTTTTGTTTCGAGCTTCTTCTGCAGATTTAGAGCAAGATGTCTTCTCAAGAGTCAGTCGGGAGAGTCGGGTGTCTCATCCGACACCGGGGCCAAGAGCAAACAGCAATGCTGACCACTTTGGGCCATCAACTGAGGAAGAGATGGAGGCCGATTTGAAAAGGATAGATGCCATGGAGGAGGATGAAGAAGTTACTTCTCGTTTCGAGCTGGATTCACTATGGGGGAACTACAGAGCTCAGCTATTCCAAACTCGGTCATCCCTTCCAATGTTAGATTTCTTTCTTATGAAAATATGAAAAAGAGTGTTACTTGTTCTCCCGCAGCTATGCAACATCCTTGGGTGAAAGGAGCTTTAGCCGTCACGGGCAAGCTCCGTAAGGAAATAATGGACCTCAAGCAGCAAGTCAATAAGCTCGAAGAAGAGAATCGTATCTTGAGGGGCATCATCGCCAAGAATATCACATCACCACCCCCGAAGAAGGAGACATAAACACATGGGTATGGGCACTCCCCTTGGCAACTCCAAGCTTGGGGTGAAAGTGTGTTATATCGACTAGAGGGGGGTGAATAGGCGATTTTTATGAAAGTCTTCAAAACGTGGAAGTTATGAAGACAAACAGTAGAGATATGCCTATCACTATGCAGCGGAAGTTAGATTACACTAGGCAAGCCATGGTCAAGTATTCAATAGAGTGAAAGCACAATGACAAGTAGCTGCAGTGTAATAAGGATCAGGTAGGAAGAAGTTATGAAGCCAAACAGATCATACAGTCACGTTGTGAAGACAAAGATATAGCAAGCATGCAATGACTTCACAATGAGTAACAGTAAGTAAAAGGAAGTGAAGATGAAACCAGTGACTCGTTGAAGACAATGATTTGTTGGACCAGTTCCAGTTGCTGTGACAACTGTACGTCTGGTTAGGGCGGCTAGGTATTTAAACCAAAGGACACACAGTCCCGGACACCCAGTCCTGAACACGCAGCTCAGGACACCCAGTCCTCACCGTATTCCCCTTGAGCTAAGGTCACACAGACCTCGCCCAATCACTCTGGTAAGTCTTCAAGGTAGACTCCCAAACCTTCACAGACTTCGTTCACCGGCAATCCACAATGTCTCTTGGATGCTCAGAACGCGACGCCTAACCGGCTAGAGGATCACAGTCCTCAAGTGTAATAACTCTTCAGATCACTCAGACAAGAAGACTTAAGTGATGCCCAATTCTCTCTGGCTCTGGGTGGTTAGGGCTTTTCTCCTCGCTAGGAATTTTCTCTCAAAAGCTTTGAGGTGGGTTGCTCTCAAACGACAAAAGCCGTGCACTAAAATCTGAGCAGCCAACCGTTTATGGTTGTAGGGGGTGGACTATTTATAGCCACTGGGCAACCCGACCTGATTTGTCCGAAATGACCCTGGGTCACTAAGGAACTGACACGTGTTCCAACGGTCAGATTTCGAACTCACACGACAACTTTACTTGGGCTACAAGTAAAGCTGACTTGTCCGACTCTGGACAAGATTTGCTCTCATAGTCTTCACTCGAAGACATCGGTTTTGAGTTAGGCATCACATCAGTCATTCTGACTGGTTCTCTTGGACCCCACTTAGCAGTACGGTGGTTCCTATGACTCAACACAAAAGAAAAAGAACTACGAAAGAACTAAGTTGTAGGATCGAAAGTATGTCTAGAGGGGGTGATTAGACTACTTGACCAAAAATAAAACTTAACCTTTTCCCAATTTTAGTTCTTGGCAGATTTTAGCTAATTTAGGACAAGTCAAGCAATCATCACATAATTCAAGCAAGCATGCAAAGAGTATATAGGCAGCGGAAAGTAAAGCATGCAACTTGCGAGAATGTAAAGGGAAGGGTTTGGAGAATTCAAACGCTATTGGAGACACGGATGTTTTTCCCGTGGTTCGGATAGGTGGTGCTATCCTACATCCACGTTGATGGAGACTTCAACCCACGAAGGGTAACGGTTGCGCGAGTCCACACAGGGCTCCACCCAAGGAACGGTTGCGCGAGTCCACACAGGGCTCCACCCACGAAGGGTCCACGAAGAAGCAACCACCCACAAAGGGTCCACGAAGAAGCAACCTTGTCTATCCCACCATGGCCATCGCCCACAAAGGACTTGCCTCACTAGCGGTAGATCTTCACGAAGTAGGCGATCTCCTTGCCCTTACAAACTCCTTGGTTCAACTCCACAATCTTGTCGGAGGCTCCCAAGTGACACCTAGCCAATCTAGGAGACACCACTCTCCAAGAAGTAACAAATGGTGTGTAGGTAATGAACTCCTTGCTCTTGTGCTTCAAATGATAGTCTCCCCAACACTCAACTCTCTCTCATAGGATTTGGATTTGGTGGAAAGAGGGTTTGAGTGGAAAGCAACTTGGGAAGGCTAGAGATCAAGATTCATATGGTAGGAATGGAATGTCTTGGTCTCAACACATGAGTAGGTGGTTCTCTCTCAGAACATATGAGTTGGAATGATGTGTGTGTTCTGATGGCTCTCTCACTGAATGAGAAAGAGGTGGAGGGGTATATATAGCCTCCACACAAAATCCAACCGTTACACACAATTTACCAATCTCGGTGGGACCGAATCAGAAAACTCGGTCTGACCGAAATAGTAAACCTAGTGACCGTTAGGAATTTCGGTGGGACTGACATGCAACTCGGTAGGACCGATTCGGTTAAAGTATGATATGCTAAAGAGTTGACGTTGGACAAGGAAGACAACGTAATGGTTATGTTTTCTTACATCTGAGATAAATTATATTGGCATGGATCATCCAACATGTTGAATTTCTTTGCACCAATTAGAGATACTACTTGTGCTTCCAAATATCCCTAAACCCAGTTTGCCATGAGAGTCCACCATATCTACCTATGGATTGAGTAAGATCCATCAAGTAAGTTGTCATCGTTGCAAGCAATAAGAATTGCCTCTAAATATGTATGACTTATTAGTGTGGAGAAAATAAGCTTTATACGATCTTGTGATGTGGAAGAAATAAAAGCGACAGACTGCATAATAAAGGTCCATATCACAAGTGGCAATATAAAGTGATGTTCTTTTGCATTAAGATTTCGTGCATCCAACCATAAAAGCACATGACAACCTCTGCTTCCCTCTGCGAAGGGCCTATCTTTTATTCTTGTCTTATACTTCATTCAAGAGTCATGGTGATCTTCACCTTTCCTTTTTACATTTTATCCTTTGGCAAGCACAATGTGTTGGAAAGATCCTGATATATATGGCTAATTGGATGTGAGTTTTCATGAACTATTATTGTTGACATTACCCTTGAGGTAAAAAGTTGGGAGGCAAAACTATAAGCCCCTATCTTTCTCTGTGTCCGATTAAAACTTCATAACCATAAATATCGCGTGAGTGTTAGCAATTGTGAAAGACTAAATGATGGTTGAGTATGTGGACTTGCTGAGAAGCTCTTATATTGACTCTTTCCTATGTTATGATAAATTGCAATTGCTTCAATGACTGAGATTATAGTTTGTTAGTTTTCAATGAAGTTTCTGATTCATACTTGAGTATGTGAATGAATTGTTACTTTAGCATAAGAGATCATATAACAATATATATATATATGTGTGTGTGTGTGTGTGTGTGTTGTGTTCCAAGAATGATCATGATGCCGTCATGTCCGTATTTTATTTTTATCGACACCTCTATCTCTAAACATGTGGACATATTTTTTGATTTCAGCTTTCGCTTAAGGACAAGCGAGGTCTAAGCTTGGGGGAGTTGATACATCCATTTTGCATCATGCTTTTATATCGATATTTATTGCATTATGGGCTGTTATTACACGTTATGTCACAATACTTATGCCTATTCTCTCATATTTTACAAGGTTTACATGATGAGGGGGAATGGCGGCAGCTGGAATTCTTGGTTGGAAAAGGAGCAAATATTAGAGACCTATTCTGCTCATCTCCAAAAGTCCTGAAACTTCACGGGAGCACGTTTCAGAATATATATATAAAACATTGGGCAAAAGAAGTACCAGAGGGGGGCCACCTACCGTCCACGAGGGTGGGGGGCGTGCCCTACCCCCTGGGCGCGCCCCCTGCCTCGTGGACCCCTGGTGGTCCTCCGATGCCCATCTTTGGCTATATTGAGTCTTTCATCAAGGAAAAAATCATAAGCAAGCTCACAGGACGAAACTCCGCCGCCATGAGGCGGAACCTTGGTGGAACCAATCTAGGGCTCCGGCGGAGCTGTTCTGCCGAGGAAACTTCCCTCCGGGAGGGGGAAATCATCACCATCGTCATCACCAACGATCCTCTCATTGGGTGGGGGTTAATCTCCATCAACATCTTGACCAACACCATCTCATCTCAAACCCGAGTTCATATCTTGTATCCAATATTTGTATCCAAACCTCAGATTGGTACCTGTGGGTTGCTAGTAGTGTTGATTACTCCTTGTAGTTGATGCTAGTTGGTTTACTTGGTGGAAGATCATATGTTCAGATCCATTATGCATATTAATACCCCTCTGATTATGAACATGAATATTCTTTGCGAGTAGTTATGTTTGTTCCTGAGGACATGGGTGTAACACCCTCGATGCGACTATAGCTCCCACGTGTCGAGGCACGACTTAGAGACATAATCGCATTGAAGGCATATGTCGCAAGTTAGGCAATCTTCACAACATCCCATGTAATATATAATAAAGGGGAGATAACATAGTTGGCTTACACTCGCCACGTCAATCAAGTACATAAATAGCATTACATCATTCAAACACTCATGGCCCGACTACGGCGCCAAAATAAAAGATAACCCAACATGCGACACGGTCCCGATCACCCCCAACTGGGCACCACTACTGATCATCAGGAAAGGAAACATAGTAACGTTGAGAGTCCTCGTCGAACTCCCACTTGAGCTCGAGCGCGTCACCTGGAGCGGAATCATCAGGCCCTGCATCTGGTGTAATAGTAATCTGTGAGCCACAGGGACTCAGCAATCTCGCACCCTCGCGATCAAGACTATTTAAGCTTATAGGTAAGGCAAGGTAAATATAAGTGGAGCTGCAGCAAGCGACTAGCAATATATGGTGGCTACCTGTTCGCAAAAGAGAGCGAGAAGAGGAGGCAAAGCGCGAGCGAGAAACTAGAGAGCAACCTGCGCAAGCATTACTCCAACACCGTGTCCACTTCCCGGACTCCGCCGAGAAGAGGCCATCACGGTAACACACTCAGTTGATTCATTTTAATTAAGTTAAGGTTCAAGTTATCTACAACCGGAC
This sequence comes from Triticum urartu, assembly GCF_003073215.2. Taxonomy (NCBI): domain Eukaryota; kingdom Viridiplantae; phylum Streptophyta; class Magnoliopsida; order Poales; family Poaceae; genus Triticum; species Triticum urartu. The sequence goes on from NC_053024.1 coordinate 207,531,660, forward strand.
ATTAACAAATTCCCATCTGCCCATAACCGCGGGCACGGCTTTCGAAAGTTCAAATCCCTGCAGGGGAGTCCCAACTTAGCCCATGACAAGCTCTCACGGTCAACGAAGGAATAGACCTCCTCCCAAGACGTTCCGATCAGACTCGGTATCTCGGTTCTTCAAGACAACTCCGACAATGGTAAAACAAGTCCAGCAACACCACCCGCTGTGCCGACAAATCCCGATAGGAGCTGCACATATCTCGTTCTCAGGGCACACCGGATAAGCTAAGCGTACGGGAGCCAACGTAACCCAAGTTGCCAAGGGACGGCCCCGCACGGTGCTCTAGGTTGGACCAACACTCAGAGGAGCACTGGCCCGGGGGGTGTTAAAATAAGATGACCCTTGAGTCCGCGAAACCCAAGGGAAAAGGCTAGGTGGCAAATGGTAAAACCAAGGTTGGGCATTGCTGGAGGAGTTTTATTCAAGGCGGACTGTCAAGGGGTTCCCATTATAACCCAACCGCGTAAGGAACGCAAAATCCGGGAACATAACACCGATATGACGGAAACTAGGGCGGCAAGAGTGGAACAAAACACTAGGCGAGAGGCCGAGCCTTCCACCCTTTACCAAGTATATAGATGCATTAAGATAACAAGATAATATAATGATATCCCAACAAGTAAATAAATGTTCCAACAAGGAACGGCCTCCAATCTTCACCTGCAACTAGCAACGCTATAAGAGGGGCTGAGCAAAGCGGTAACATAGCCAATCAACGGTTTGCTAGGACATGGTGGGTTAGAGGTTTGACATGGCAATTTGGGAGGCTTGAAAGCAAGTGGTAGGCATCGTAGCATTGGCATAGCAAAAGAGCGAGCAATCTAGCATAGCAAAGATAGTAGTGATTTCGAGGGTATGATCATCTTGCCTGCAAAGTTGTCAGAGTTGACTGGATCCTCGAAAGCAAACTCAACGGGCTCCTCGTTAGCGAACTCGTCTCCCGGCTCTACCCAAACAAGACAAACAAGCAACAAGGACACAATCAACCACGTGCAAGGATCAAACAATATGATGCAAGGATGGTATGCTATGCGGGATGCGATGCGGGATGCATATGCAAGATTTGACAAGGGATGCAAGAACCTGGCCTCAACTTGGAAATCCAAGTGTGCCACTGGAAAGATGAGATGACTCTTGAAAACGATATAAAGAACGCCAATCAGAGTTACGGTTTGGAAATGGCAAGCAAATTCAAATATGACACCGGTCTGCGATTTACAGCAAGTAGCCATCTAAATGCAATGAGATGAACATGCTACAGACACTCAAACATAACAACAAAATACATGGAAGGGATGCATTCATGATGCTTAACAAAAGTCTAGCACTGAGCTACGACCAATACATCCATTAACAGGTTCAAACAATCATGGCAAAAATGCATATGGCAAACAGATTTCAGACTTGTGAAATTAACACTTGTCTGGAATTTCAGATCAGGTAGCTCTCTTCGGAGATCCACAAAACTACATGCTACAGGACCTGAACATGGCAAAGTAAAGCATGGCATGGAGCTACTCAAAGAGCTTAACAAAAGTCCCTTAGTGACCTTGAGCCAAAAGGGATCAAAAATACAATTGCAAGCATGTGAACATGGCAAAAACATAATCAGATCACAGACTTAGTGAAAACTGGAGCATGCTGAAAACAGATATCAAGTAGGCATGTTTACGAGCTCGATGCACTCACTACGGAGCAAGACATGAAAAGCTAAGCATACATCTATCAAGAACACACAAAATGCAAGCTAGACATGGCAAGAACAATAGCATAGCATGCACGGGTCAACTACAACATCATCGGCAAAATTGCAAACAAGTTGACAATCTGCCCAGATTCACAAAGTAGCAAAAGTAGAGCTCGATTGACTCAAGCTAGGGTGCTCCATAATTGCAAACAAAGACATGGATGGATAGATCACTACAAGATTAACAAAACATCCTTACTGATCATCCTCAAAAGAGGCACGGATCACTAGGAAACAAAAAACATATGGCCATATGAAATAAACAGCCCAAGGACTTAGTGGAATTGCTAAGTCCCTGAAATCAGCACTACCAAGTGCCTCACTTTGCAAGCTTGTGCTAGTCACCACACACATCACAAAAATACATGGGTTGCACCTCTGGAAAGATGGCAAAACCCTTAACAAAACATATGTAGAGCTCATGGGCATATCATGCACACAATAATCATGGCAAAAATGACAAATATCTAAATGGAGTAGCAGATCTGACAATTATCTCAAGTAGCCCTTCTAACAGCATTTAGGGCATCAAGATGAGCTCAAATGAAAATGATGCAATGGAATAAATGATGTACTCTCTGAGATGAACATTTTGATATGCTATATGCCAAAAACGGAGCTACGGATGCAAAGTTATGATGCGATGAACAGGAGCACATGGATTAGGGTTTCGGGCAAAAGTCAACCCTAGATATTTTCAGATCAGATCGGGATCTCGCGGGTACTGTTCATGCACGGACTTCGAGGACGGCCGGAGGGGCTTGGAGCTCGCCGGAGTTGGTGGTGGTGCTCTCCGGGGACTCGGCCGGCGCGGGGCGGCGCGATGGAGGCGGCGGCCGGCGAGGCGCGCGGGCGGGGCGGAGCGGGCGACAGCGAGGGGCGCGGTGCGGCACGGGCTGCCGGAGACGGAGGAGAGGGGCGGCGCCGGGCGGAGTGGCGGAGCTGGTGCGAGGCGGCGGCGGGCGGCGATGTGGGCCGCGGGGGCCGGCCTCGGGCTCCGGCCCGCGGCGGCGGCGGGGACAGGCATGGCCACGTGGCAGGCGGCGGTAGGCGGTGGCGGATCAGCACGTCGGGCTCGGCGCGGACGTTGTCCGGCGGCGGCGGAGATCTTTTTTTTTAGGGTTGGACGGGGAGAGATCCGGATTTGGAAATGGGGGAGGTATTAAATAGGCATAGAGGGAGCTAGGAGAGTCCAAATGAGGTGCGGTTTTCGGCCACGCGATCGTGATCGAACGCTCTAGATGATGGAGCAGGTTTAGGTGGGTTTTGGGCCAAATTGGAGGGGTGTTGGGCTGCAACACACACGAGGCCTTTTCGGTCCCTCGGTTAACCGTTGGAGTATCAAACGAAGTCCAAATGATACGAAACTTGACAGGCGGTCTACCGGTAGTAAACCAAGGCCGCTTGGCAAGTCTCGGTCCAATCCGGAAATGTTTAATCCCCACACACAAAAGAAAGCTAGAAATGACCACCGGAGGAGAACGAAGCGCCGGAATGCAAAACGGACAACGGGGAAAATGCTCGAATGCATGAGATGAACACGTATGCAAATGCAATGCACATGATGACATGATATGAGATGCATGACAACGACAACAACACACGGAGACAAAAACCCGAACCCGAGAAAATAAAATAACTTAACGCCGGAAACGGCAAGAGTTGGAGTACAAATTGGGAAAGTTACATCCGGGGTGTTACAACACTCCACCACTACGAAAAGGATCTCGTCCCGAGATCTAGGACTGAAAGAACGCCGGGTACTCAGAACGGAGGTGATCCTCGCGTTCCCAGGTAGCTTCACGGTCGGAATGGTGTGACCACTTGACTTTGTGGAATTTGATTGACTTGTTGCGAGTCTTGCGTTCAGTCTCTTCAAGAATAGCAACTGGGTGCTCACGATAAGGAGATCTTCTTGGAGCTCAATGTCCTCGAAGTTGACGGTGCGGTCAGGAGTCTTGAAGCACTTTCGGAGCTGAGAGACATGGAACACATCATGAACATTTGCAAAGTTTGAAGGAAGCTCGAGTTGATAGGCGAGATCGCCTCTCTTGCTGACAATCTTGAAAGGTCCCACGTATCTGGGGGCAAGCTTCCCTTTG
>NC_053024.1:207536550-207550121 GCF_003073215.2 Triticum urartu
TTTATGTCTCGACCATTTCGAGACTCCTCGTCATGTCCGTGATCACATCCGGGACTCCGAACTAACTTCGGTACATCAAAACTCATAAACTCATAATATAACTGTCATCGAAACCTTAAGCGTGCGGACCCTACGGGTTCGAGAACAATGTAGACATGACCGAGACACGTCTCCGGTCAATAACCAATAGCGGAACCTGGATGCTCATATTGGCTCCTACATATTCTACGAAGATCTTTATCGGTCAGACCGCATAACAACATACGTTGTTCCTTTTGTCATCGGTATGTTACTTGCCCGAGATTCGATCGTCGGTATCTCAATACCTAGTTCAATCTCGTTACCGGCAAGTCTCTTTACTCGTTTCGTAATACATCATCTTGCAACTAACTCATTAGTTGCAATGCTTGCAAGGCTTGTGTGATGTGCATTATCGAGAGGGCCCAGAGATACCTCTCCGACAATCCGAGTGACAAATCCTAATCTCGAAATACGCCAACCCAACATGTACCTTTGGAGACACCTGTAGAGCACCTTTATAATCACCCATTTACGTTGTGACTTTTGGTAGCACACAAAGTGTTCCTCCGGCAAACGGGAGTTGCATAATCTCATAGTCATAGGAACACGTATAAGTCATGAAGAAAGCAATAGCAACATACTAAACGATCGGGTGCTAAGCTAATGGAATGGGTCATGTCAATCAGATCATTCACCTAATGATGTGATCTCGTTAATCAAATAACAACTCCTTGTTCATGGTTAGGAAACATAACCATCTTTGATTAACGAGCTAGTCAAGTAGAGGCATACTAGTGACACTCTGTTTGTCTATGTATTCACACATGTATTATGTTTCCGGTTAATACAATTCTAGCATGAATAATAAACATTTATCATGATATAAGGAAATAAATAATAACTTTATTATTGCCTCTAGGGCATATTTCCTTCATTTACACCCCTAGCTAGGCATAACTCAAAGTCTCAAGTATTGCCATCCTTAGTTTTCACCCCATAGGTGGCCCTCATAATTGATTCATATGGTGGGTTAATTCTCTTTCTAGGGAAGTGTTCCATTCCTTTCTTTAATGGAAATTGGAACCTTATGTTTCCTTCTTTCATGTCAATAATAGCACCTATGGTTCGTAGGAATGGCCTACCAAGTATTATAGGACAAGACGGATTACATTCAATATTAAGCACAATAAAATCCATGGGCACATAATTGCTATTAGCAAGAATAAGCAATTCGTTTATTCTACCCAATGGTTTCTTAATAGTTGAATCTGCTAAGTGCAAATTAAGGGAACATTCATCCATATCAACAAGGCCTAGCACATCGCATAAAGATTTTGGTTTAGTGGAAACGCTAGCACCAAAATCACATAAAGCATTACACCCATAATCTTTAATCTTTACTTTAATAGTAGGTTCTCATCCATCATGCAATTTCCTAGGTATTTAAACCTCCAACTCTAGTTTTTCTTCATGAGCTTTCATCATAGCTTCTATGATATGTTTAGTAAAAACTTTATTTTTTCATAAGCATTGGGTGAATTTACCATGGATTGCAACAAGGAAATACACTCAATTAAAGAAAAACTAACATAATTACAGTCCTTGTAATCCAAAGTAGTGGGCACATCACTAGTTAAAGTCTTGACCTCTCCAAACCAACTTTTATTATTTTTATCATTAAGATCATCACCCTCCGAGCAATTGGGATGCCTTGTAGCTAAAGATGACTCATCTCCAGTCCATTTTTTTATCAAGTTTTATATTACTAAACAAAAATTCAATGGGTGAGACACCAATCATTTTAATATCTTCAACATGATTACAGTAAAAATCGGGCAGAATAGCCTTTTTCTAGGAATCCTTGCTTCGCTCTCAACCTATCGGTTCTTTCTTTACTTATATTAATGGAGACACGAATAGCTTTGCTGGACTCATTAATATCATGCTTAGGTGGCAAAAATTTTAATTGAAGAGTTTCCACATCATGAGCAATTCTATCCATGTTCCTAGCCATATCATCAACTTTATTCAATTTTTCTTCTACCATGGCATTAAAAATATTTTGTGAATTAATGAATTCTTTGATATTTCTCTCAAGATCAGTAGTTATCCTATTATCATAATAATAATTTCCATAGGAATTACCATAATTATTAGAGGAATTTTCGAGATACGGTCTAGGATTAAATTACCTCTATAAGCGTTGTTATTGAAATTATTTCTAGAGACAAAGTTCACATCAATGACTTCATTATTTTGCTAAATAAAAGTAGATAATGGCACATCATTAGGATCAACAAGAGCATTTTTATTAGCAACCATTTTCATAAGAGCATCCATTTTATCAGTCAAGGTAGTAATTTCTTTGACAGAATTTACCTTCTTACCAGTTGGAGCTCTTTCGGTGTGCCATTGAGAGTAATTTGCCATTCAATTATCAAGGAGTTTTTTAGCTTCTTCCAATGTGATTTCCATAAAAGTACTGTCTGCAGCAGAGTCTAGAAGGTTTCTAGAAACAAAGTTTAGTCCTGCATAGAAATTTTGTATAATCATCCATAAACTAAAATCATGAGTGGGACAATTTCTTATCATTAATTTCATTCTCTCCCAAGATTGTGCAACATGCTCATGCTCAAGTTGCTTAAAATTTATAATGTGATTTCTAAGATAAATAATTATAGTGGGAGGAAAATACTTGGCAATAAAAGCATCCTTACACATGTCCAAAGAATCAATACTATTTCGAGCCAAGGATGAAAGCCAGGTTTTAGCATGGTCTTGTAGTGAGAGCGGAAATAATTTCAAATTAACAATATCATTATCGACATATTTTTCTTTTGCATATCGGATAATTCAACGAAAGTATTAAGATCAGATGCAACATCTTCATTAGGACTACTAGAAAATTGTTCTTTCATAACAAGATTCAACAAAGCAGCATTAATGTCACATGACTCCACACTAGTAGCGGGAGGAGCAATTGGAATACTAACAAAATCATTATTATTAGTATTTGAAAAATCACACAAGTTAGTGTTTTCTTAAGACATAGTGACCAAGCAAACGACAAAACAAAAATATTTTTGTGTTTTTTATTTTTGTTTTTTTATGAAAACAAAATGATAGTTTGTGCAAAGGCAAATAAAGTAGAGTGATACGTCTCCAACGTATCTATAATTTTTTATTGTTCCATGCTATTATATTATCTGTTTTGGATGTTTTATATGCATTAATATGCTATTTTATATTATTTTTGGGACTAACCTATTAACCTAGAGCCCAGTGCCAGTTTCTGTTTTTTTCCTTGTTCTAGAGTTTCGCAGAAAAGGAATACCAAACGGAGTCCAAAAGGAATAAAACATTCGCGATGATTTTTCTTGGACCAGAAGACATCCAGAGGACTTGGAGTGAAAGTCAGAGAAGCCATGAGGCGGCCACAAGGACGGAGGGCGCGCCTAGGGGGGCGTAGGGCGCGTCCCCACCCTTGTGGGCTCCTCGTGTACTTCCTAACCTAGTTTCTTTGCCTATATATTCCCATATATCCCCAAACCAACCAGGGGAGCCACGAAAACACTTTTCCACCGCCGCAACATTCTGTACCTGTGAGATCCCATCTAGGGGCCTTTTCGGTGTCCTGCCAGAGGGGGATTCTATCACGGAGGGCTTCTACATCAACTCTATTGCCCTTCCGATGAAGCGTGAGTAGTTTACCTCAGACCTACGGGTCCATAGCTAGTACCTAGATGGCTTCTTCTCTCTCTTTGATTCTCAATACCATGTTCTCCTCGATGTTCTTGGAGATCTATTTGATGTAATACTTTTTTGCAGTGTGTTTTCCGAGACCCGATGAATTGTGGATTTATGATCAGCTTATCTATGAATATTATTTGAATCTCCTTTGAATTCTTATATGCATGATTTGATATCTTTGTAATTCTCTTCGAACTATCGGTTTGGTTTGGCCAACTAGATTGGATTTTCTTGCAATGGGAGAAGTGCTTAGCTTTGGGTTCAATCTTGCGGTGTCCTTTCCCAGTGACAGTAGGGGCAGCAAGGCACGTATTGTATTGTTGCCATCAAGGATAAAAAGATGGGGTTTTCATCATATTGCTTGAGTTAATTCCTCTACATCATGTCATCTTGCTTAATGCGTTACTCGATTCTTTATGAAATTAATACTCTAGATGCATGCTGGATAGCGGTCGATGTGTGGAGTAATAGTAGTAGATACAGAATCGTTTCAGTCTACTTGACACAGACGTGATGCCTATATTCATGATCATTGCCTTAGATATCATCATACCTTTGTGCTTTTCTATCAATTGCTTGGCAGTAATTTGTTCACCCACCATATTATTTTCTATCTTGAGAGAAGCCTCTAGTGAAACCTATGGCCTCGGGGTCTATTTTCCATCATACAATTTCTATTTTCCATCATACAAGTTTTACTTTCCATCATATTAGTTTCTGATCTACTATTTTGAAATCTTTTACTTTCCGATATATAAACCAAAAATACCAAAAATATTTATTTTATCGTTTATCTATCTCTATCAGATCTCACCTTTGCAAGTAACCGTGAAGGGATTGACAACCCCTTTATCGTGTTGGGTGCAAGTTGTTGTTTGTTTGTGCAGGTATTCGGTGACTTGAGAGTTGTCTCCTACTGGATTGATACCTTGCTTCTCAAAACTGAGGGAAATACTTACTCTACTTTGTTGCATCACCCTTTCCTCTTCAAGGGAAGAACCAACGCAAGCTCAAGAAGTAGCAGGAAGAATTTCTGGCGGCGTTGCCAGGGAGATCTACGCCAAGTCAAGACATACCAAGTACCCATCATAAACTCTCATCTCTTGCATTACATTATTCACCATTCGCCTCTCGTTTTCCTCTCGCCCACTTCTAAAACGATTTTCAAAAATATTTGCCCTTTTTCTTCGCCCTTCTTTCCGTATGCCTTTTTGCTCGTTTGCTATCTTTGCTTGTGTTGCCATGTGCCTTCTATTTGTTTGCATCTTCGCTTGCTAAAAATCTATTGATATGGATCCTCATCCACTTGCTAATCTTTTTAAAAGATCCAATTATGATGAACTAATTTCTAGTGAGTTGAGTGCACTAGATTATCTTTATGAGTTTTTGCTTGAAATTCGTGAATCTAAAAATTGTGATGAAGTGTTGAAAGAAGAAATTTATGAAGTGATTCATGATAGCTCCTTGAATGAAAAGCACGATTGCAATGATATTAGTATATATTCTATTAATGACAATTGTGTTAATGATATGCAAAACCCTAAGCTTGGGGATGCTAGTTTTGTTATGTCCACTACTTTTTGCAATGATCATGATTGGGGTGATTCTTCTTATAATCTTGAAAATTTATTTAAGCTCCATGATGAATATGAGATTGATAATAATGTTTGCAATAATAGTGAAAATGGGTTTGGAAGAGTGTCAACTTTAGATCCCAAATATTTGGATAATGTTCGATCTTATGAAGTTTTTGACAAAAGTGGGTTCGGAGAGGTCATCACTTTATTTTATGACAATCCCACTATTTTCGAAGAGTGTCAACTTTGCATGCATGTGGATCATGTTGAGAATATTTTATGCAATAGCTATATTATTGAATTTGATTATGATCCCACATATAATTATTATGACAGAGGAAAATATGGTTGTAGAAATTTTCATGTTACAAAATTACCTCTCGTTATGTTGAGATTGCTATTGTTTCTTTCTTGTTCCTAGCATATGGTAGTTGTCTTGATAATTTGTTTGCTTATAAAATCCTTATGCATAGGAAGCATGTTAGACTTAGACTTGTTTGTCACATGTTTCATGGTTCTCTCTTTGTGTTTCAATTGCTATCTTTCATGTGAGCATCATTAAAATTATCAATGCCTAGCTAGGGGCGTTAAACAATAGCGCTTGATGGGAGACAACCCAATTTTATTTTTGTTCTTTCTCTTTAGGTCTTGTTTTGCATTAAATAATTTATCTAGCCTCTGGTTAGATGTAGTTTTTATCTTTTAATTAGTGTTTGTGCCAAGTAAGACTTTTGGGATAGCTTAAGGTGATAGTTGATTTGATCTTGCTGAAAAACAGAACCTTTTGCGCCCAGGATATTAATTTTTGTTTTCAGCAGAAGCGCGATAAAATACTAATTCTTCTTTCAGAAGATTAATAAACAAATTTCTTAGGTCGTCCTAATATTTCAGAATTTTTGGAGTTATATAAGTATTCGAAATCTCTAGATTGCTACAGATTGTTCTGTTTTTGACAGATTCTGTTTTCTTTGTGTTGTTTTACTTATTTTGATGAATCTATGGCTAGTATCAGGGGGTATGAACCATGAAAAAGTTGGAATACAGTAGATATTACAACAATATAAATAAAGAATGAGTTAACAACATTACCAAAAGTGGTGATTTATTTTCTCATACTAACGAAGCTTATGAGATTTTCTGTTGAGTTTTGTGTTGTGAAGTTTTCAAGTTTTGGGTAAGGATTTGATGGACTACGGAATAAGGAGTGGCAAGAGCCTAAGCTTGGGGATGCCCAAGGCACCCCAAGGTAATATTCAAGGACAACCAAGAGCCTAAGCTTGGGGATGCCTCGGAAGGCATCCCCTCTTTCGTCTTCATCTATCGGTAACTTTACTTGAGGCTATATTTTTATTCACCATATGATATGTGTTTTGCTTGGAGCGTCTTGTATGATTTGAGTGTTTACTTTTTAGTTTGCCACAATCATCCTTGCTGCACACACCTTTTGAGAGAGACACTCATGAATCATGATTTATTAGAATACTCTATGTGCTTCACTTATATCTTTTAAGCTAGGCAATTTTGCTCTATGTGCTTCACTTATACCTTTTAGAGCACGACGGTGGTTTTATTTTATAGAAATTGATGGGCTCTCATGCTTCACTTGTATTATTTTGAGTGTCTCTAAAAATCATGGTGGTAATTTGCTTTGGTTATAAATTTAGTCCTAATATGATAGGCATTCAAGAGGGATATAATAAAAACTTTCATATAAAGTGCATTGAATACTATGAGAAGTTTGATTCCTTATGGTTGTTTTGAGATATGAAGATGGTGATATTAGAGTCATGCTATTAAGTAATTGTGAAGTTGAGAAATACTTGTGTTAAAGTTTGTGATTCCCGTAGCATGCACATATGTTGAACCGTTGTGTGATGAACTCAGGGCATGGTTTATTTATTGATTGTCTTCCTAATGAGTGGCGGTCAGGGACGAGCGATGGTGTTTTCCTACCAATCTACCCCTCTAGGAGCATGCGTGTAGTACTTCATTTCGATAACTAATAAATTTTTGCAATAAGTATGTGAGTTCTTTATGACTAATGTTGAGTCCATTGATTATACGCACTCTCACCCTTCCACCATTGCTAGCCTCTCTAGTGTCGCGTAACTTTAGCCGGTACCATAAACCCACCATATACCTTCCTCTAAACAGCCACCATACGTACCTATTATGGCATTTCCGTAGCCATTCCGAGATATATTGCCATGCAACTTTCCACCGTTCCGTTTATTATGACACGCTCCATCACTGTTATATTGCTTTGCATGGTCATGTAGTTGACATCGTATTTGTGGCAAAGTCATCGATCATAATTCTTTCATACATGTCACTCTTGATTCATTGCACATCCTGGTACACCGCCGGAGGCATTCACATAGTCATATTTTGTTCTAAGTATCGAGTTGTAATTCTTGAGTTGTAAGTAAATAAAAGTGTGATGATCTTCATTATTAGAGCATTGTCCCATGTGAGCAAAGGATGATGGAGACTATGATTCCCCCACAAGTCGGGATGAGACTCCGGACGAAAAAAAAGAGGCCAAAGAAATAAGAGAAAGCCCAAATAAAAAATGAGAGAAAAGAGAGAAGGGGCAATGCTACTATCCGTACCATACTTGTGTGCTTCAAAGTAGCACCATGATCTTCATGATAGAGAGTCTCCTATATTGTCACTTTCATATACTAGTGGGAATTTTTCATTATAGAACTTGGCTTGTATATTCCAATGATGGGCTTCCTCAAATTGCCCTAGGTCTTCGTGAGCAAGCAAGTTGTATTCACACCCACTTAGTTTCCTTTTGAGCTTTCATAAACTTATAGCTCTAGTGCATCCGTTGCATGGCAATCCCTACTCACTCACATTGATATGTATTGATGGGCATCTCCATAGCCCGTTAATAAGCCTAGTTGATGTGAGACTATCTCCTTCTTTTTGTCTTCTCCACAACCACCGTCTATTCCATCTGTAGTGCTATATCCATGGCTCATGCTCATGTATTACGTGAAAGTTGAAAAAAATTGAGAACACCAAAAGTATGAAACAATTGCTTGGCTTATCATCGGGGTTGTGCATGATTTAAATATTTTGTGTGATGAACACGGAGCATAGCCAGACTATATGATTTTGTAGGGATAAACTTTCTTTGGCCATGTTATTTTGAGAAGACCCGAAGGGTCCCTGGCCTGTGGAGGCATGCTACCTAGCGGCTTGGCATGTGCTGGTGATGCCCCAACGACGCTTTGTGGGATGGTCGCCCGCGATATAGTGTTGGGTGTCGCCGGTGTTCCCTGTCTTGGCCGGATTTGATGCAGGGCTTGATCTGGGTGGAATCTAGCTACTGAGGCCTATGATTTCTTTGTGTATGGGCTGGCACTAGTGATGTACACGGTATACTTGTGATGTGGCATGACGTTTTCGTGCAACATTGTCCATGCCAATGTTCATGTTTTTCGACGGCCTAGTGTCCTGATGGCGGTGGAGAGTCGATGTTGGATGTCAGGGCAGAGGCCCCGGAATATGAGGCTAAGCGGTTGGATTTACAGTGAGCGGCACTACAATAATGGTGGCATCTATATGTGGTTGTGTGGATTGCAAGTGGCGGGGGCAGCGGGCGATCCTGATGTTATCGATGCTTCCGTGGTGGTGGCTCACTGGTCTTGATCTACAGCCATGTTTCAATGGCAAATAACCTTCTCTCGAGATGGGTTAGCAATCTTGGTACATCGGTGTGGCATGGGTGAGACTCGGAGCAAAAGCTCCACGCAATAGCACCATCGGCGGCGATGCTTGCAGGTGTCATTTCCCTCTTGGGGGTGTCGATGTGGTTCCCTTCACACGCTAGGGCTCCGAGCAAAAACCATAGTCTGTCTTTGCGGTCTCGGTGGCGACGACATTGTGCGTCGTTATCCTTTTGGGGGTGTCGTCGTGGAGCTCAGCTACTTTCTGGTCACAGTGCGCTGGCGTCTTCAGGCTTGGATCCTTGCGTGAAGCTTCTTCGTTTGTGGCATGGGTAGTACCATTGGTGCCCTACCTTTTACACGTGGCATCGTTGTTACCGTTCTAGGTCCTCGCTGTCTGTAAGCAGGATCGGTGCTCCATATCCCTGAGCGAGAGGACAGGTGGCCCTCTCTGGCGATAATTTGGTGTGCGCGGTGTAACCGTGTCCCGTGGTTTCCCAAGGAGTTGTGGTTTTCGTTCCTAGTTAGTGGTCTCATGTACTTGTTGGTTGTGGCTTCTCGTGCGTTCGTGCTCGACTTAGTTGCCAGCATCTTCACTACACCCTCGGATGTCAATTTTATTTTGACCTGCTTTATAAAATGGGGCAGAAGCCTGTTTCAAGTGGGTGTCGCATGTGTTCTACAAAGTGTAAAATGAGCCAGTAACTCTCACTTCACAGAATAAGACAAACAGTATCAGAAACAACATTGTCTTCTCCGAAAGAATTATTATTTACAGACAACTTGGAATTGACGGGTTTTCAGGACAAAAATATATAATGAGCTCCAGGCCTGTTCTGTTCAGAATGAACCTTGCAAATACAAAATGTAGGTAACATTTTCTATTTCGCTTCCAGACCAAGAGTAACAATACAGAAATATAACAGAGTACATGTCTTAGGCCACACCAGCCATGGATTCAGGTTTAGATGAGGAGATAATTACGAAGGAAGCAAATCATTTGAAATACTATCACAAACAGAAAAAAAAATGTAACAAACATTTTTCAAAAGGTTCCAACTAAATGAATGAAATTGAATAAAAACAGCACCGATGTTTTATAGATTCATGGAACAGCAGCCAAGCAAAACTTCCACAAAGGGTATCATGCTCCTTTGTTCTGAGGACATGCAGCATTTGTGTTCCTACTTCTGAACGAAACACAGGAGTACACAGGCGCAGAATCGCCATCACCTGTGCAATCGCTTGGCACCAGTACATGCTTCACACCAGGAGTGAGCTTCACTGGGCCTGATCTCTTCTGCACATAGCGAACACTAGGCGAAGCATTGGAATTGCCAAGAACAGCGCTCCCCATTCTGTTGTCTGTATTTCTGGCCGAAAGGGTCAGATCTCTTATGCTGTTGGAAGTTGCTTGAACTACCTGGCCTGGATAGTTGAATGTAAAACCCACTGATGAGCTTGCTGAATGCACAACATGTTGCTGAGGCAAATTGGCATGGAAACCTGAAGATGGTGCACCATGCTGTCTGGTTGTAGGCAAAGGTGGTGCTGTGGGTGGTTCAGTTCTAGTGATAGGATCAGAATAATAGCGGCGCGACGGGGAATTCTGTTGGAATGCTGCACTGCCATGATTGGGAGGAGGTTGGTAGCCCAATAAAAAAAGCCGATTGGTCTGCGAGTTTGAAAAATCAACAAACCTGTTTTCATATGGCAACTGATCTCCAGAAAGTACATTAGCTGCAGGGAAAGGGTGGCTGTAATCATGTGTAGTCCATGCCTGACTTGCGCTTGCATGATATGTTGAAGCATGAGTTATACTGGTAGAATTTACTGTATCATTGGGGAAATTCTGAGCTTGTAAAGAGAGAAAAGGCCGTCCTTGTTGTGGCAAGAACACATTTGCGTTCAGGTAGTCATTGGTGAAAGTACCTGTATGCTTGCGCGCAGTCTCGGAAAACGATTCAGCTCTGGTCGTGCAAACTGGAAGATCTTTACCCATCAAACGAACTGTCTGTCCTGTGGAAGGTCCATTCTCACTTGGCACGTTCAACTGAGAACGAAAATTTAACTCCTTACTGTGTGACACATTAGATTCATGAGATGGCCCGGAAGAAAATTTGCCGCTGGTGGAAAACCAACTCTGGTGCTGCCCAAATGAATCCTGAAATGTATGATCTGGCAATGCACAAGGGGACGTACTCATAGTCATAGTATCTTTTACTGAAATATTACTGCAACCACGATGAGTCTCAGCAAGTTCAGTTAAGCTCAATGGAGGACCAGCAGCATCTACATCAGAAACTTTTATCGCCTCACCATGCAAAAATGTGCCCGCCGAACTTGAATTCGTTGTTCTTTCCAAGTCAGCACTAGATTGTTCACTTTCCAGTCTGTGTGAAACAACAGAAAAATTCATCCGGTTTTCTCTCTCATGAAGCAATTGGACATGAGAACTTAAAGTTTCCTCATGTGTATGCTCCAGATTTGGCACCTCTGAATATGAATCATACCTTTGGTCCAATTCAGTAGATTCCGATAACGCCATATTCAAATCAATCAAAGGAGTTGACATCTCTCTGCTACCAGGCTCAGGAGAATCCTCGTGATCTGAATTCTTATTTCCTTCTTTCGTCTTAGTGAAAGCTTCCATGGGAATATGAGAAGTACCACTTTCTGCAGTTATGCATTTGTCTGGAGAATCCTCATGATCTGAATTCTTATTTGCTTCTTTCGCCTTAGTGAAAGCTTCCATGGGAATATGAGAAGTACCACTTTCTGCAGTTACGCATTTGTCTGGAGAATCCTCATGATCTGAATTCTTATTTGCTTCTTTCGCCTTAGTGAAAGCTTCCATGGGCATATGAGAACTACCACTTTCTGCAGATATGCATTTGTCTGCTTCGGTAGACGTGAATGACGATGATGATGAGGAGGAGGACGATGAAGAAGCCATAGCATCTGAAAACATCTTGCAGAGACTTTGTCGTTCTGGTAGCTCAAGTATAGCATCTGCTTCTGAGAATTTGACACGTTTCACTGATTTGCGGCAGAGTTCTATTACTTCCTTGCCTTCTGAATTGCCACGTTTCTCCTTGACCATTTTCACTGATGTGTGCTTTGTGCACTTTAAAATGCCATGCCTAGGGATAAAATTTTCCAGATCTCGTGGTTTCCCCACTTTGTTGGCTTTATTGCTGTCCATGTGCTTTTGTGTGCCAGCCTTCTTCTTATTTATATTATTGATCTTCCCTTGCTTCCTTATCTCAGATATCTTTTCTCTCTCTTCTCTGTGATGTTGTGAGGCCTCAGTTTTCTGTGATGAGTGAGTATCCAGTCCATCAAACAGGTTTGGACTTTCAAGTGCTTCCTACAGAATTGAAGAGCATTATTTGAAACCATAAGAGACATATAACTGTGATTACAAAAAATAAACAAAAAACTGAACAGCACAAATCAGATCTACCAGATGTATACCAATTTGAAAAAATCATCAGAAAAGCAGAATACCCTAGACGGAAAAGTTGCTGCATATATTTAATTTATTATGTTCATTAATTTTGAATCATAGAAATTTCAGCACAAGTGTGTTATACACAAATGACATTGGTGTTGCAGGTATGCATATGGGTGATGGACCATGCGTTTAAACTTTACACCCACTGCAAAATTCACAAATCTTAAATGTTCTTCTGTAGATACACTTGTTAATGTCAGTCTCGTATATCACCACCAATGTTTAGGAGAAAAATAGTTTTAAGATTATACCAGGGTTACAGTCCTACGTAGGCATACATATATGTGCTGATGGATGCCTAATGTGGCTCTAACACTTTCTACAGGAATACATGCTTGATGCAAACAGGGTTACGTTCTTTTGGATAAGTGTCAAGCTACACGACCTGAACCACATACTGAGATCTTAGGCACACCTCACAGGTCCCACATTGGAAATGATGTCCTCGAAAAATTCTAGGGACAAATTGCTCAAATGTAGACAACAGACACAATCCGTAACATGAAGCGACACACAATATATGTGGACGTTCAGACTCAATCCAGGACAACATGCACCAATTCATGCCACCTAGTGTTAAACATGCCTCCTCGAGTGGACTCAAGATGCCAGATGTTATGTGGGTATCTGCGTGGGCGGAGAGCTACACCGCCACCCGCTTCCGGAGTCCAGGCAGATCGTGATACGTATTATTTTTCCGGAATGCGCAAGAGAATTGCGTGTCATATCATTAAGAAGGAGAAGAAGATGTTCAAAAATTGCAAGACCTCCGCAACAGAGGCAAAGCCAACCCCACTCCACCAGTGTTCTACAGAGCTATCTACTCGCGACGACCCACTATTCCACCGTCCCTCTGTCACCACACCAGTAGCCACAACCTCCATTCACTCGCAATGCCAGCTACAATCGCCGAAACTGCAGCCGAGGGTTGAAGACCCTCCCTACTATTAGGCTCCTTCCAAATCCTATGCATGAAGAGTATGAACAAAGAGTTCAACACCTTCCTCGCCGCCGCACTGGCCTTGG
>NC_053024.1:207551121-207563004 GCF_003073215.2 Triticum urartu
CGCAGACCGAGTCATAATCTTAAAACCTTGCCATTTCAAACCGTAACTCCGATTCCAATGATCTTTATATCGTTTTCAAGCGATCTCATCCCCTCTATCCAGTGGCACCCTTGAAATTCCAAGTTGAGGCCAGGTTCATGCATTTCCTGTCATATCTTGCATTTTGCATTCCGCATCGCATTCCATATAGCATATCATCATTTCATCATATTGCTTGGTCTTGCACGTGGTTGATTGTATCCTTGTTGCTTGTTTGTCTTGTTTGGGTAGAGCCGGGAGATGAGTTCGCTACCGAGGAGCCCGTTGAGTTTTCTTGTGAGGATCCAGTCAAGTCTGACAACTGTGCAGGCAAGATGATCATACCCTCGAAATCACTACTATCTTTGCTATGCTAGTTTGCTCGCTCTTGCTTTGCCAATGCTATGATGCCTACCATTTGCTCGTCAGCCTCCCAATTGCCATGTTGAACCTCTAACCCACCATGTCCTAGCAAACCGTTGATTGGCTATGTTACCGCTTTGCTCAGCCCCTCTTATAGCGTTGCTAGTTGCAGGTGAAGATTGGAGGCGTTCCTTGTTGGAACATTTGTTTACTTGTTGGGATATCATTATATTGCTATGTTATCTTAATGCATCTATATACTTGGTGAAGGGTGGAAGGCTCGGCCTCTCGCCTAGTGTTTTGTTCCACTCTTACCGCCCTAGTTTCCGTCATATCGGTGTTATGTTCCCGGATTTTTGCGTTCCTTACGCGGTTGGGTTATAATGGGAACCCCTTGATAGTTCGCCTTGATTAAAACTTTTCCAGCAATGCCCAACCTTGGTTTTACCATTTGCCACCTAGCCTTTTTTCCTTCCCTTGGGTTCTGCAGACTCAAGGGTCTTCTTATTTTACCCCCCCCGGGCCAGTGCTCCTCTGAGTGTTGGTCCAAACTAGAGCCCCTTGCAGCGCCACCTCGGGGAAACTCGAGGGCTGGTTTTAGTTGTACGGATTGCTTATCTGAGTGTGCCCTGAGAAAGAGATATGTGCAGCTCCTATCGGGATTTGTCGGCACATTCGGGCGGTGTTGCTGGTCTTGTTTTAACCTGTCGAATTGTCTTGTTGTACCGGGTTGCCGAGTCTGATCGGTGTGTCTCGGGTGGAGGTCTATTCCTTCGTTGACCGTGAGAGCTTGTCATGGGCTAAGTTGGGACTCCCCTGCAGGGATTGAACTTTCGAAAGCCGTGCCCGCGGTTATGGGCAGATGGGAATTTGTTAATGTCCGGTTGTAGATAACTCAAACCTTAATTAATTAAAATGAATCAACTGTGTGTGTTACCGTGATGGCCTCTTCTCGGCGGAGTCTG
Organism: Triticum urartu; assembly: GCF_003073215.2. Taxonomy (NCBI): domain Eukaryota; kingdom Viridiplantae; phylum Streptophyta; class Magnoliopsida; order Poales; family Poaceae; genus Triticum; species Triticum urartu. Next base: position 207,552,468 of record NC_053024.1, read on the forward strand.
GGAAGTGGACACGGTGTTGGAGTTATGTTTGCGCAGGTTGTCCTTCTAGATTCTCGCTCGTGCCTCTTCTCGCTCTCTTTTGCGTATAAGATAGCCACCATATATGCTAGTCGCTTGCTGCAGCTCCACATATATTTGCCTTATCCATTCCTATAAGCTTAAATAGTCTTGATCGCGAGGGTGCGAGATTGCTGAGTCCCTGTGGCTCACAGCTACTATAATTCTAGATGCAGGTCCAGGTGATTTCGCTCCAGGTGACGAGTACGAGCTCAAGGGGGAGTTCGACGAGGACTCTCAGCGTTATTATGTTTCCTTTCCCGATGATACAGTAGTGGTGCCTAGTTGGGGTTTGATTCAGGGCCTTGTCGCATGTTGGGTTCTCTTCTATTTTGGCGCCGTAGTCGGGCCATGAGTGCTTGTATGATGGATGTTATTTATCTACTTTGACGTGACGTGGCGAGTGTAAGCCAACTATGTTCTTCCCCCTTTTATTATATATTACATTGGGAATGTTGTAATGATTGCCTGACTTGCGACATTGCTTTCAATGCGGTTATGTCTCTAAGTCGTGCCTCGACACGTGGGAGCTATAGCCGCATCGAGGGCGTTACAATCAGTGTGACATAGAATCGGGGTCTCGACAGCATTGGTATCAGAGCTTGACTGACTATAGGATTACCAAGCCATATTGGTCGAAGTTGAGTCTAGAAATGCTTTAGTTATATAAGGGAATTGCTTGCGGAAGGGAACGTAAGGCTCTTTTACTCCTTTACCTCATGTCATTCTTTCTGAGTCAGCCTCTTCTTTTCTACGAGGATTAAGGACTACGCTTCTCCTCTATCTCTCAGGATGACGTGTTACTAAACCGTAAAGTCTTAGGATTGTTGAGTTTGTGTCTCCGTACAATTCTACTACTTCCGTGTGCCATCAGTTTGACCCAGAACCTTGATATTATGATGCTGAGTGATTATGCCATTCTTTTGATGAATGTCTCAAAATCCTTTTTGAGCATTTACAGCCGTTATGCTGCCGAAATTGTCCTAGGATTTCAAGAGTTTCCAATGATTTTGCATTACATTCCGCATCCTTATGTCGATGCTAATTCCATCCTTGTTAACTTGGTTTCTATGGTAGGATGTCGTCTGCTAACCGTGGTTCAGTTGCTCATAGCAAGAACCACGGAGATGGTAGGGATGAGGATCCTCCTGACCAGCCTTTGATGGCAGAGTTCTTGTTAGTATCCGAGAGGAACAAGCGTGAGACTAACCGCTTGCTGGCACAGATTGAGCAGAACACCGCACATCAGTGTAAGAAGTTGGTTTCCATCACCGACTTCATTACATTGAAACCACCCACCTTCCACCCTTCCTTTGAGCCACTCGATGCAGATGACTGGCTTCATAGTATCACTCTTAAGCTGTGTTCTACGAACGTGGCTAAAGGTGAGAAGGTCACCTATGCTACCTATCACCTGGAAGGTCCTGCAAGTATTTGGTGGCTGAGCTATGAGGGTATGCTTCCAGCTGGCCAGATTCCTACCAGGAGGAATTTCATCGAGTCTTTTCGTGAGCACCACATTCCTCAGGCTCTCATTGACCGCAATAGGGAAGATTTATGTAGTTTTACCCAGGGCAAGATGCCTGTTGATGCTTATAGTAGAGAGTTTGGAAACCTCGCCCTCTATGCTACAAAAGAAGTGTCCACGGACACCAAGAAGCAGGCTAGATTCCGGAAGGGTCTCAACCCCAAGCTGCGTCGTGGTCTGCACCTGCACCATTGCGATACATTCCATGCTCTTGTGAACAAGGTCATCAATGCAGAGACAGCTTAGCTCACGTACGAGGAGTCTCGTAAGCATAACCGTGATCTAGGTTCTTCCTCCCGCTCTGGCTCTCAGAAGCGGCGGATTTGGATTCCGAACTCAGCTCTTCCACTTGGATATGCACCGAGGCCATCCGATGTGGCGCCTCAGCCAGCTCAGCAACTTGCTCCAACCAGGCCTATTAGTGGACCACTTGCCAATGTGGGTCCACGTCCTACCTCAGGAACTTGCTTCACCTGCGGAGAACCAGGACACTATGCACGTTACTGCCCTTAGTCTAGTTATACTCCACCCCAGTCTGAGAGGTCTGTTGGCCGTGAAAAGCCATCAGGCAAGATGATCAGTACCAAGCCAGCCACCACTGAACGAGCATGTGTGCACCACGTCTCATCTATAGAAGTTCAAGATGATCCCGACATCGTACTGGGTACACTTCTTGTCATTTGTCACCCAGCTTCAGTTATGTTCGATACTTGAGCATCTCACTCCTTCATATCCGAAGGTTATGCTCGGTTGCACGACATGTCATTTTGTGATATGCCAACTCCACTAATAATCCAGACTCCTGGTTCCAAATGGCAAACCTCCAAGGTAAGCCATGGTAATGAAATCCTTGTTGACAGACTAGTATTCCTTGCTTCTTGGATATCTCTCAAGTCTTCAGATATCAACATCATTTTGGGCATGGATTGGATGACATCTCATCATTCCAAGATCGATTGTTACACTAGATCTGTTCAACTTACACATCCATATGGGAAAATAGTCACTGTCTCCACTAGAGTTGCAAAGCGTCAACTCGATTCTCTTAATGCCAGCCCTCTTCCAGACCTTGAAGATATTCCGGTAGTCTGTGACTTCCTGGATGTCTTTCCAGAAGAACTGCCAGGTGTCCCACCTGACAGAGATGTAGAGTTTGTCATAGAACTTATCCCAGGAACTGTTCCAATCTCTAGGATACCATACAAGATGGCACCTTTGGAGTTATCCGAGCTTAAGAAACAGCTTGATGAGTCCTTGCAAAAGGGTTTAATCCATCCCAGTTCTTCTCCTTGGGCTTGTCCTGTCCTCTTCATCAAGAAGAAGGATGGTATAGATCGGATGGTTGTAGATCATCGTCCCGTTAATTTGGTCATGATAAAGAACAAGTATCCGCTCCATAGGATCAATGACCTATATGACCAGCTCGCTGGATCCTCAGTCTTTTCCAAGATGGATTTGAGGTTAGGCTACCACCAAATCAAAATCAGAAGTGGGGACATCCCCAAAACGACCTCTGTCAGTCGTTATGGTCAATACGAGTACACAGTGATGTCTTCCAATGCTCCAGCTACTTTCTCCCGCTTGATGAACTCGATCTTCATGGAGTACTTAGATAAGTTCGTCGTGGTTTACCTTGATGATATTCTTATTTACTCGAAGAATGAGGAAGAGCATGTCCAACATCTTAGACTTGTGTTAGAAAAACTCAGAGAGCACCGCCTTTATGCCAAGTTCTCCAAGTGTGAATTTTGGTTGCCAGAAGTGACCTATCTAGGCCATGTGATCTCTGGTAAGGGCATTGCTGTGAATCCTGAGAGAGTTAAATTCTTTCTTGATTAGACTCCACCCGAAACGGTCAAACAAGTTAGGAGTTTCCTTGGTCTAGCAAGTTATTGTCGCTGCTTTGTTGAAAACTTCTCCAAAGTGGCGAAACCCCTCACGAAACTTCTCAAGAAAGATAAAAGGTTTGAGTGGACCCCAAAGTGTGAGCACATCTTTCAGGAACTGAAAAGACCCTGACTTCTGCGCCCATACTCATGCCATCGGATTTCACTAAAGACTTTCTTATCTATTGCGACGCTTCGCGTCAAGGACTAGGTTGCATTCTTATGCAGGATCGTCATGTGATTGCCTATGCATCTTGACAGTTGCATCCACATGAGGAAAACTATCCTACACATGATCTAGAGCTTGCAGCCATAGTCTATGCACTTAAGACTTGGCGACATTACCTTCTTGGTAACCGTTGCAAAATCTACACCGAACATCAGAGTATCAAGTATATCTTCACCCAACCGGATCTGAATCTCGGATAGAGATGTTGGTTGGAGTTGATCTCGTATTACGACTTAGGAATCACCTACACCCTAGGAAAAGCCAATGTCATGGCTGATGCTTTAAGTCGTAAATCCTATTGCAAAAACCTCATGTTGCAACAATGTTAACCACCCCTCCATGAGGAATTCTTTAAGCTTAACCTTCACATAGCTCCTCATGGTTCCCTTTCTACCTTGGTGGCGAAACCTACCCTTACGGATCAGATCATAGAGGCTCAGAAGCATGATACGGGAATATCTCGGATCAAGAAAAATATTTCCAAGGGAGTTGCTGACTATTTATCTATGGATGAACGAGGTGTTGTTTACTTTGGAAACTGTTTGGTGGTTCCCAAATGTCAACAGATGCAGCAACTGATCCTTAAGGAGGCCCATGAATCTCCTCTCACGATTCATCCCGGTAGTACCAAGATGTATCAGGACCTACGCTAGAGGTTCTGGTGGACTAGGATGAAGAGAAAAATCGCTCAGTATATTGCCAACTGTGACATTTCTTGTCGCGTTAAGGCAGAGCATCAAAGACCTGCTGGCACCCTTCAACCTTTAGCTATTCCCGAGTGGAAATGGGAGAAAGTTGGTATGGACTTCATCACCGGCTTTCCCCGGACCAATAAAGGAAATAATGCTATCTTCGTAGTCATTGACCGTCTTTCCAAAGTGGCTCACTTCCTACCTGTTCGAGAGAGTATCACTGCTAGTCAGCTCGCTGACTTATATATCTCCCGAGTAGTGTCACTCCATGGTGTTCCACTAGAGATCAATTCAGACCGTGGCAGGGTTTTCACCTCTCATTTTTGGGAAAGTTTCCAGAATGCCATGGGAACCCATCTTTCTTTCAGTACCGCTTTCCACCCCCAGTCAAGTGGTAAGGTGGAAAGGGTCAACCAAATACTCGAACACATGCATAGAGCTTGCGTTATCTCTTTCGGTATGGATTGGGAGAAGTGTATTCCTTTCGCCGAGTTTTCTTATAACAATAGCTACCAATCCAGTCTTAAGAAAGCTCCTTTTGAGATTCTCTATGGACAAAGATGTCGAACACCTTTGAACTGGTCAGAAACCAGTGAAATACAATTCTTTGGACCGGACATGATCCAGGAAGCAGAAGAGAAAGTTCGCGTTATTCATGGGAATTTGAAAACAACCAAATCTCGTCAAAAGAGCCAGTATGACCGCCATCATAAGGAAGTGGCTTATGAAGTTGGCGACAAGGCTTACCTTCGGGTTACTCCTTTGAAGGGTACCCATCGTTTCGGTATCAAGGGCACATTGGCTCCTCGTTACATTGGTCCTTTCTGCATTCTTGCTAAACAAGGAGAGGTTGCCTACCAATTGGAACTACCCCCACATCTTTCCCGAGTACATGATGTCTTCCACGTCTCTCTACTCAGGCGTTGCTTCTCGGATCCCATCCACGGAGTGTAGCACAAAATGATTGGTCTCCAAGATAACCTCACATATCGAGAGTACCCTCTTCGCATTCTTGATCAAGCAAAGCGTGTCACTCGAATTCATAACATCAAGTTTCTCAAGGTTCAGTGGTCTCATCATTCCGAGAGAGAAGCTACCTGGGAGCGAGAAGATCGTCTTCGACTTGAATACCCCGCTTTCTTTCCGTTGACTCCTGAATCTCGGGACAAGATTCTTTCGAGTGGGGGCGAGATGTCACATCCCTAGTTCTGGTATGATCTAGGATTGCTTTGTGCATCATGTTTAAGTTTCAAATGAAATTGAAATGGGGAATGTTTCCAACCCTAGCACCAAAGCAAATTCAAATAGATTCAAATTAAAAATGGAATTTCAATGAACCCAAAATGCCCTTCAAAAATGTTCATGGTCTTTGGAAAATGTTGGAAACAACAACCAGAGGTGCTGCACATTTTTACTAAACATTTTGGATTGTTGAATGAACCTATAAGCATTTGAATTGGAGCTGTTATTTTAAAGGCTCCAAAAATGTTGGAAATTGGTGAGGGCCTCTGGTATATTATAACTAGTGGTCACAAGGAATCTCAACATTTTTAGAATTGTGCTAGTATTTATTTTAAGTCAAAAACAAATGTCAGACATAGAAAAGAAAACAAAAAATATGGGAAAACTTACCTGGGCCACTTACCTATGCAGCCGGGCACTGTGCAGCCCTGCGGTCCAACAGGCCGGCCCAGCCGACTAGCACTGCCAGTCGTCGTCTCCACCGTGCCAAGAGGACAGCGAGCACGCACTCGCCGCACGCGGCCACGCGCCTGGCCACCTCTTGCCTCCCTGCTTGCTCCGCGACCCACTACAACGTCGCCACGCACCCCCCAGGCCCCTCTCACTCACCCTCGCCCTCACCCTCTCCACTGTCACCCTCTCCCGCGACAGCCGAAGCGCGACCGTCGCCGCAGCTCACCGCCGATGCGCTGCCCGCCGTCCCCTCGCCCTCCGTCGTGTCCACGCACTCCGCCGCTCTGGGCTACGCCTCCTTGTCGAGCCGCACGGTGTCAGGACCCCGATTCCAAGTCACATCGATCTAGCCGGTAATACCTCATATCACTTTGCGGCCTCACGCACGGTATTCCCACGGGAGTCGCCTTACCATGGCCCGGGACCGTTTGCGCCTTCTGGCTCACGTATATGATAGTGTCGCTAGCATCCATATGACAGAGAACCCAGGCCGACATGGCTAGTCGTGAACCCAAAGGGGTACTAACCTATGGGGACAGGCATACATGAATCACATCGGGCATGTCGGTCAGCAGCATGTGAATCCAGGCTGTACCACTGGGCTAACAGGACTCCGGGAACCCAGGCTGTAGCAGGCTAAGGATGACTCCGGATGTCACCACTTGACATTTCCCCGAAGGGACAGACACAGGAACGAAGTGAAGCACATGCCGGCCAGTCAAGTGTCCTGAGCAGTAGTGCTTGGCTAGCAGGACTCCGGTGTACCGGGCTGTAGCGGACTACTATGGCTCATGGAAGCACTACACTACATTTCCCCATAAGAGAGGCTGCCAAGGATAAACAACTAGATTGTCGGATCCCACACATACCAAGCATTTCAATCATACACACAATATGCTCGATATGTGTAAATACAACATGGCATCACAACAAAACTCTACAATTCAAAGTACTTTATTTAAAGGCTCCGGAGAGCCATACATAACATGTTCATACAGGAAGGGGTCACATGACCCGACACTCAAGTCATCCAAGCATACAAGCACATGCAGAAGCAAACTAGTCTGAGTACAGACACTAGAAATAAAGAAGGCTTGACGAAGCCTGTCTATCTACATAGGGCCCTCCATGGCTCGGAATCACCACCTGGGTGGCAAGTCACTCGTCGACGTCGAGGTCTACGTAAAACCCGTCGGAAGGGGCAGTGTTGTCATCTAAAAATAGTAATTAAAGCAACATGAGTACAAAGGTACTCAGCAAGACTTACAACAGATCCTACTATACATGCAGTAAATGAGAGAAGGAGCGAGAACATGGGATTGTATCAATATGATCAATGGGGCTGCTTGCCTAATAGAGTAGTAGTAGGGTACTGCCCTTTAGTTGGATACTCATGAATATCCTCGGAGGCAGAACCTACCACGAAAGACACCACAGAACACAATCATCACATGGCAATAAGCAACAATATGATGCATGCTATGACATGGCAATATGAGGTGTCCGGGCTAATGCATTGTGAAACAAATTGGTTTGAGTCTATTTGAATCAAAGGTTCAAATGGAAGCTTATTTCACTTAAACAGCAAGGTTAAAGTGTTCTGTCATGCATGAAACCATTACAGATGGAATGATTGAATTTTTCTGATCAAATTTCATATATCAATCTTTGCATTTGGAATTACAGATTAAGAGTTATGAATTTTTTGAAGTTTGTAGTAATTTCTGGAATTTCCTGTACAAGAATAATTCCAGCAATAGAATTAATGCGTCAGCATTGCATCAGGGTGACGTCAGCGGTCAACAGAGCCGGTCCTGGTCATACAGATTGTTAGTGCTAATCTAAGTTAATTAGCAAAGCGGCCCCAGTTGTAATAGACTCGGGGGGGGGAGTCAACCTGGGCCCACACGGGGTCAACTAGGGTCAAACGGTGTCAAACTCGCCGGTGCTTAGCTACCGGCGAGGCCAGACGCGAAGGGGCATTGCGGGTTTCGTGCTCCACTGACCAAATGAACGGCGGAGGCCATCTACGTGTAGCTGGGAACGAACCGCGTCGTTTGGTGGCAGTGGTGGAGCTCGGGGTGGCCGAAAACTTCGCCGGCGACGAGCTGTGCTGCTGCCGGAGCTTGGCTGAGGTCGAACCCGAGGCTACAGGACACGGCGAGGCACGTGGAGTGGTGCTACGGGTTCATGCGAGTGCGGTGAGTGTGATGGACACGGTGGTGTGGCCGGAAGGTTGCCGGAGTCACGTCGGCGACGAGCTCGGCGGGGCGCGTGCGGTGATGCTTCGTGCAGTCCCTACGGTGCTCAAGAGAGAGAACAGAGAGGATGGGGAGGTGTAGAAACTCACAGTGATCACGTAGGGGCAGACGGCGCAGCCGTGGACAAACGGTGGCGGCGGTGACGGCAAAGGGGATCTGGGGCGGTGCTCGGTGAAGTCGAGCTCAAAGAGGACGGAGCAGGGCGCGCGATCGCTCGGGGATCGAGCTGATCGACGGAGATGACGACGGCGAAGCTATTGGACATTGCAGCGCGGCACAGGGACGACGGCGGACGCGAGTTTCAAGGTGGCGTGGGCACGGCAGCATCGGCCATGGTGCGGGAGAGCGAGGGAGAGAGGAAGGGGAGTGTGTGAGGTGTCCTGGCGGGGACGAAGCAGCTGGCTGGCATGGGCCAGCACATCGCTGGGCCGCCAGGTGGGCCGGCTGGTGGGCTGCGGCCAGGTAAGTTCCCTCCCTCTCTTTTAATTTCTGTTTCTATTTTTTTCTGTAATTGTGTGGCTTTATTAAAAATACTTAGGCATCTTCAAAAAGCCTGAAAATAATTAGGGGCTCTATTTAGATTATTTCCAACAGCCCACACTTATTTCTAGAATTATTTGGGCATTTAAAATAGTTTATATCATTTAAATGCCCAAATGCAAATAGATAATGATTAATCCGATGACCTTAGGTGTCCTAGAAAAATGTGAACCTATTTTATCAGAGGTTCTAACCCAAAACAAAAAGGTGTGGACTTTTTAGAAGGGCATTTCAGGTTCATTGAAAATAATTTTAGTAAACCCTAGTTGTTTCCAGGGGGGTGCTGGGGGTTCTGCCATCCCCATTTCAATTTTCTGGAAAAGTAGACATGATGCAACACTCTAATGCATGAACTAGCTAGGGTGTGAGAACTCACCCCCACTCAAAAGAATCTCGTCCTGAGATTTAGGATCCGTTGGGAAGAAGGTGGGGTACTCAAGTCGAAGACGATCCTCCCTTTCCCAAGTGGCTTCTTTTTTAGAGTGGTGTGACCATTGAACCTTGAGAAACTTGATGTTATGGCATCGAGTGGTACGCTCGGCTTGATCAAGGATATGAACGGGATATTCCTGATATGTGAGATTATCTTGGAGATCAAGCGTTTCGTGGTCCACTCCACGGATAGGATCCGCGAAGCAACGCCTGAGTTGAGAAACGTGGAAGACATCGTGAACTCTGGAAAGATGCGAAGGTAGTTCCAATTGGTAGGCAACTTCTCCTCATTTGGCAAGAATGCAAAAGGGTCCAATGTAACGAGGAGCCAATTTGCCTTTGATACCAAAATGATGGGTTCCCTTTAAAGGAGTAACCTGAAGGTAAGCCTTCTCGCCGTCTTCATAAGTCATGAGCTTATGTTTGCAGTCATATTGGCTCTTTTGACAAGATTGGGCTGTTTTCAATTTCTCACGAATAACGCGAACCTGCTCTTCTGCTTCCTGAATCAAAACCAGGCCAAAGAGTTGTCTTTCCCTGGTTTCTGACCAGTTAAGAGGCGTTCAACATTTTCGTCCATAGAGGACTTCGAAAGGAGCTTTGCCCAAGCTAGCTTGATAACTATTGTTATAAGCGAACTCCATGAATGGAAGGCATTTCTCCCAATCCATTTCGAATGAGATGACAGAAGCTCGGAGCATATCCTCCAGAATTTGATTGACTCGCTCTACTTGACCACTTGATTGGGGGTGGAAGGCGGTGCTAAAAGAGAGACGAGTCCCCATAGCATTTTGGAAACTTTCCCAAAATCGAGAAGTGAAAAGACTTCCATGGTCTGAGTTAATTTCCAACGGGACACCATGAAAAGACACTATTCGGGAGATGTACAAGTCAGCTAGCTGGTTAGCGGTTATACTCTCACGAACAGGTAGGAAGTGGGCTACTTTGGAAAGACAATCGACAATGACGAATATAGCATTATTCCCTTTCTTGGTCCTGGGAAACCCGGTAATGAAATCCATATTGATTTTATCCCATTTCCATTCAGGAATATCCAAAGGTTGAAGGGTTCCAGCAAGCCGTTGATGCTCTGCTTTAACACGACGACGGACGTTGCAACTAGCAATGTATTGAGCAATTTCTCTCTTCATCCTAGTCCACCAAAACCTCTGGCGTAGGTCTTGATACATCTTTGTACTACCGGGATGAATGGTGAG
>NC_053024.1:207564004-207604789 GCF_003073215.2 Triticum urartu
CTCACTTTGCTTCAAACCGAACTCAAATCCAAATTCTATGGCCAAGTCAAATCATAATTCTATAAACAGTAAAGCTAATATGTTCACAATATTCTATAAATTCTCCTGACCTTTGTCAAGTTGAATCCAACTTAAATTGGCTCACAAATAAATTCCTAGGAAATTAATAAGTGGTCCTAAGGCTTTTAAATTGGCCTTTTCAAAATAAGCAAATACTTATAATTTTCCAAATGATGTGAAACATTGTGTGTGGTCTCAAAATATTGCAATACTAATTATGTGGCCATCTACACTTTTTACAAAAATCTTTTCCTAACAAATTAATATGTGAAACAGAGTTATAAAAAAAATAGGAACAGAAAAGGGAGAGAGGTTCTACTGGGCACTTTGGCCCAGCTAACTACACAAAAGGCCGAGTGCGTTCTTTGCACTTGAGCCCACTGACTACAGTGCGGCCCAGCCCAACCTGGGCCTTCTTGCACCTCGCTACAGGAGGCAGAAGGGTGAGTGGCGCACATCCTGTGCGCCATGACCGTGGATGCCCTCCACGTCGCTCCCCAAGCCTATAAACACGTCTCTGAGAAAACCTAGATCGCCCTCGCCCATTCCCCCCTCGATCCCCCTTCGCCCCCTCCTCTCTGGTTCGAATTCAAGCCTGCGAGCTCGCGCGATCACCGCTGCCCCGCCCTCGTTGACGCGTCCACCGGCCTCCTCGGCGTGCGGGGGCGCGTCCTGGAGGTTCGTCGTGTTCGTCTGCGTCCGTTCAGGGCATCGGAGCAAGGTGGGAAGCTGCGTGTACGGCGTCGTTGACCTCTTCTTCCTCCGCCGTCGTCCACCTCGTCGTCGCCGGCCAAGTATGCGAGCTGGGACGGCCCCGCTGCGCTACATCGCCTTCGTCCGCCTCGGTCGCCAACCACCGTCGTCCCAGCCTCCCCCGCAGCTACTAAGCCCCTCGCTGGCCTCCTTGAGCCGCTCGGTGAGCTCCACTCGCCCTCCCCTTCTCTTTGCCATCACGCACGCCCGCTAGGTAGTTTCCCGCCGTGGCCAAGCGCGACGCCGCTCGAGCCCGTCGACGTCCGCGCTCCGCTGACCCTCGGGTCATGCGCGTGCCTCCGCCGCCTGCCGCTGCTCGCTTCCCTGGCCACTCGCCCGTCGCTTCTGCCATCACCGCTGCACTTGCCTCCGCGTCGCCGCGCCGGCACCCCGCGCCGCTGCACGCACACGCACGGCCCGCGCCGCGTCTGCCCAAGCGAGGCCGCTCCCTCCTGGCCCCTCCCGTGCCAAGCGCCTGGCCATGGCCGCCGCACGCGAGCATGCGTGCCCAGCCATGGTGGCTGGCTATGCCTTGGCCGGCCCTGTGTATATCCGTGTGTGCGTGTGTGTTAGATTAGGAAATAATGGCCCACGGCCATGTGCCCCCCTGCTAATTAGGTTAGGTAGATTAATTACTAACATTAGTTTAGCCACTGTCATTTACCACCGGGCTCCACCTGCTATTTAAGTTAACAACATAATAAAATCAATCTGTTACTATCTGGGTCAATGACAGGTGGACCCCGGTCAGCCCTTTGACTAGTCAAAGTTGACTAGTTAACTGCTGAGTGAGCAGTTGACCTGGCCCACCAGTCAGCCCTCGGTGGGTGTACTTCCGGGTACACTTAGCAATTTCCATGGTTAATTTCGGATTAAAAATAAAACCCCAAAATTCCAAAAGATTGTTTAAATCTTTGAAAAATCATAGAAAAATAATCGTAGCTCGGATGAAAATGTTTTCTATATGGAAGTTGCTCAGAACGACGAGGCGAATCCGAATACGTGGTCCGTTTACCTGTCAGATGCCTCTAACTATCTGAACATGGAACATTCCCCCTCCGGTCATCTGTGTGACACAGGTCCGGAACCGGGAAATCTTTCCCGGATGCTACCCCCCTTCACCGGTATCGTGTAGCGCCGCGTTAGAACACGTCTAACTCTGCATGTTGTCCTGTTATGCACTTGCTTGCTAGGTATTTACTGTTTCTTCCCCCTCTTCTCTCCGGTAGACCCCGAGACCACTGCCACTGTGATCTACTACGTCGACGACGACCCCCTCCTTGCCAGAGCAACCAGGCAAGCAAACCCCCCTTGAGCATTCCGATATCGCCCATTTCTTTCCCTCTCATGCTTGCATTAGAACTGCTACTATTTTCTGTATGATCCTACTCTGATGCATAGCCTGTTGTTGTTACCTGCTTTCATACCTTACCTGCTTATCCTAAACTGCTTAGTATAGGATGATTAGTCATCCATTAGTGACCCCCACCTTGTCCCAGTTGCCCCGCTTTATGTTTGATGACTCGACCAACGTGATCGATGCCCAGGGCCCGACACCGCACATCACCCCCCTTAGTTGTACGACTCTTCAGAGTTACCATCGAGTGTCGAGGGTGGAACCTCTTACATCACTCCTGATGAGATCTCCGTAGTGTAGCTTTACGGTCGAGGTCATCGAGGGTGATTTCCTCCTTAACCACTTCCGTTACGGCTCTGTCGTGCAACCCATCAACGTGAACCTCGAGGGTGGATCCTCTTACGTTCACCTTGATGACAACATCGAGTGGAATTCACCGGGGGTGATTCCTCGGGTTTTCCCCTTGGTGTTAGACACACAGTTACTATGGTTACTATGACTTTGCACTCAACCATGTGACTAAAGACGGGTTGATCCTGAGTGGTACCCGCGCGAGCTTAATTGCGAGTGATGTGGAGTCGGGTTGACCTGGAAGGTGCCCGCGAGATACTTACGAGGCGTGGCCGGGCATTCTTAGCCCTTGCCGCAAGTACTCGAGACGGGGCGACGGGGTCACATCGATCGTGAGTCTCTATTCGTTACCGCGCGTTCCTAATCCACTACGATTTGGATATTTGATCTGAAGGGCCTCTGGCCTATACGCACTAACCATCTACGCGGGGACAGTTATGGGCACTCGACGTCGTGGTATCAGCCGAAGCCTTCGTGATGTCGGCAACTGAGCGGCGCGCGCCGGATTGGACCGTAAGCCTGCTCTTGTATTAAGGGGGCTAGTTCTGCTTCCGGCCACATTCGCAACGTCCAGGTGTGCAAAGGGCGATGGGCCCAGGCCCCTGCGCCATAGGATTTAGACCGGCGTGCTGACCTCTCTGTTGCGCCTAGGTAGGGCTGCGACGTGTTGATCTTCCGAGGCTGGGCATGACCCAGGAAAGTGTGTCCGGCCGGAGTTAATCGAGCGTGGTGGGTAAGTTGGTGCACCCCTGCAGGGAAGAAAACATCTATCAATAGCCTATCCTATGGTAACGGACACTTGGAGTTGTATCCCGATCGATACAACTAGAACTAGATACTTGTGATGAGAACTGGATGGTGATGAGAATTGGATTGTGATGACACTTGGATAGTATGGCTCTGGGATTGCTTTCTCACAGGGAGTCGAGAAAGGATCTCTGGCCGAGGTTGATAACATTACTGCTACTTTACTTTATGCTACTCTACTCCCTCCTGTTGCTGCAAGATGGTGGTTTCCAGAAGATGCTAGCCTTCGATAGGACTAGGCCTTCTCTCTATTCTGGTATTCTGCAGTTTAGTCCACAGATACAACCCATTTGTTTGAGACAGATGCATACTTAGTTTAGATCTGAAGTAAGTCTTGCGAGTACTTTGGATGAGTACTCACGGTTGCTTTGCTACTTCTTTTTCCCCCATACCTGATTGTTGCGACCAGATGACGGATCCCAGGAGCCAGACGACACCACCGATGACTACTACTACCCGGAGGATGCCTACTACTGCTTGAAGACCACTGACGATTTGGAGTAGTTAGGAGGCTCCCAGGCAGGAGGCCTTGCCTTTTCGATCGTTGTTGCCTTTTGTGCTAGCCTTCTTAAGGCAATCTTGTCTAACTTATGTCTGTACTCAGATATTGTTGCTTCCGCTGACTCTTGTGTATTCGAGCTTATGTATTCGAGCCCTCGAGGCCCCTGGCTTGTAATATAAAGCTTGTATTATTCTAATTTGTGTCTAGAGTTGTGTTGTGATATCTTCCCGTGAGTCCTTGATCTTGATCATACACATTTGCGTGTATGATTAGTGTACGATTGAATCGAGGGCGTCACAAGTTGGTATCAGAGCCGACTGCCTGTAGGATCCCCCTTTCCAACTCCTTGGTCGAAGTTGATTCTAGTCACTACGAAAACTTTTACTAACATGGCTGTGTGTCTTACGGGCCCACGTCGCCATTTGGGTGGTATTAGGATCTTTTATTCCTCGTCTATACTCTGGGACTCTGATCTCTCTTCTATTTGGGTTAAATGGTTTTACTAACTCGAACATTAGGATCTCGTGTTCACATCCGCCTGGAGAGCCCCTTATTTCAGATGATCGATTGCTGCATCATAAGATTCTGAAGTTACTCTACGATATTCTGTCGAGACTTTGTGCCTGTTGCCTTGCAATTCCCTACCACCGAAATATCCTCATGGATAACTACACACACTTGCCAATCTTATATTCTATCCCACCGATCTTGTTATTACCAGATGCCCTGAACAGCTCTCCTTTGTTCCGAGGATCCTTTGAGCTTACTGCCTTGCAATTCCTTGTCATCTGAATACCCATACGAATAATTCCTCTCTATTACCGAAGATTCTTCATCCCCAGTTGTTTGAGTGTTTCACAAAAAATCTTCGAAATACTATTCGTTCTTGTGAAAATCCTCAATAGCCTATTCTTCTTGAATTTCTTGCTTGCTTGCATTATGGTTAATACCATAAGTCTAGTAATGTTATTGTCATCCTTTGTCATTATCATTTTGAGTCCGTTGATACAATATGTTGCGAATGCTCGCAATCCTCAATCAGATCCTAGAATTCATCCTTCTGACTCAGATGTCATTTTAACATGTGCTGAATCTCGATCAATCAAATCGCCATCGATTGTACCCCTAAGGCTGTTCTACCTATCCATCCCTAATCAGAGCATTGCTTCTGATCCCTTCTCTTGGAAATCATAATTCCTTTGCATTTGGGCTTTGAGTTAGTCAGTTGTTTCTATAATCTGATCTCCTTGCATTCTTTCTTCCTCTGGTTGAGTACTGATGCTCACATCAGATCCCTTGTGGACCACCAGACCCCTTTTCCGGATTTTATCCGACAACGTCCTTCATATTCAGTAACCTTGTAGCCTTTTCCTCGGATACATAATGCTTCTAGTAAATTGTATCCTCCGCTTTCTCAAGCATGCTCTACTACCGAGCTTGTGTTATTATTCTTGAAATTTATGATATATGTTCCTAAGATGCCCCGATGGGTTGAACCTATGCCTTCCCTAATCTGTGTGAACTCGAAAGTTATGTGGATTATGCTGTACTGGCTTTTTGTCAGATAAAATTTTCAATACTACAACTTCATCAAGAGCGAGAAGTAAAATGAAAGGTTATGCATTGTAGAAGTGGGAGTCGACCCTGAACCTTGTGTTCATGCCCACGGACACGGTGTGGGACTTATCATGAAAGCTTCTTGCAAGGATATTTAATCATTTGAATAATTCTTCCGGTATCGTGAATTGGATCCCTTGTAGTTATGGTCCCGACCATATTTCCTCCTTGATCCCATTTACTGGGTAAGTTACTATTACTTATCCTCTGCAAATCATTCCCCCGCCCGACCTCTACTCCAATTTACCTTCTGGGATTACACCTAGTACTTGATACTGGGAAGCTTTATACCCCACCGCATCATTCCTAGCCTGAACGGCTATATTTTTATCATGTAAACTTTTTAACTGTGCTACCTAGTCCTTATGCCCGGAGCAACTTCTGACGATGAGCTAAACTTACGTCGATCTTCCGCATCTTATCATTCGCCTTGAATATCAAGCTTAATTTCGAGTTTGTGTCATACTCATGGTTTCAATAACCTTTTGCTTCATCATTCCTTTGACTGGATGTCATCGCCGATCAATTACATCTTCATGGAATCTCTCGAAAAATGTGTCGTGATCATCATCAACATTCTGAGCTTTTTCAGGATATCAAACAAATTAATGAGGGGAAATACAATCCTTCCCCTCGATGATTTATGTTATCATCGACAACATTCTTGCCTTCCCCAACACAAACTTGTTCATATAATTTTGGAAATACATCCTTTTTGGCATGCCGATGGATTGTGGTTGAGCCCGTCGGACACACTCTTATCTTTTCCCTACTAAAATTGTATGACTTATTTTCTAAGTTGTTCCCGATGGATCCTTGATGTATCCAAAGTCTGACCTTTGCTTGAAACCATGTTAATGCTATCTCGAAGCATGTCTGTGGTGATCCGATCTCCAATGAGAACATTTGAAGCACGATACTAAATTTTCTTTATCAATTATCCAAACACCGTTGTATGGGTAATGTCAGGAATTTTCTTCCCCCTTACCTAAATGGTTCTATACTTCTATCCTGTCATGGATATCATGCTCTACTTGTCCTTGGGAAGGATATACCCCTGAAATATGTGTTTAAACACAGTTTTCCTTTCCATTGTTCTGCTTAACCTGATGATCACATTTTCCTTTCCATTGGTTTGTTTGACCTTTCTCGTGATCTATATGATATAAGCAGAATTATTTCCCTGCTTATGTAAACACCTCGGTGTACAAACTGTCAGTAAGACCCTGTTAGTATTGTGGACGACTTTTCGGTAGCCACCGATGGACGAGAACTTTGCCTATTGGACCGCCTCGTTCAACGAGAAGGAGAATGGTTCTCTTCGTCCCTCGCCCTTGGTACCGATGATTGTTGCTGACATAACTGGCAGGCTACCCTCTGACATGCCTTGCTATCATGACCGTTCAAAATGAATAGTGACTTTCCTTCTTTTAACCCACATGGTGGGCCCATAACCAACAGTTCCACAGGATCGAAACCTGACTCTCCTGTACAACCTTGATGCCGAAATATTCTTTACACTTGGCTTAATATAATGTCATGAGCCACCTTCCGAGAGATGATCTATTCCCGATGCTCTGAACCCATTTCTCACACTCTGTTCAGGTATTAATCGTTTGTCCATTCGGTTGTAACTTCTTATTGTACCTTCATACTTTGCTCTCGATGTTATTAAGTTTCAGCTCGAGAGATACTTCTACCTCATTTCCTGAATTGTTCACTAGATAATCAACCCTTTAAGGGTCAGTTCTCCGAAGTTACTCTTTACTTCCCCACTTAAATCTCGGGACGAGATTTCTTGTAGTGGAGGAGACTTTGTAACACCCCCAGTGTCATGCTACAGTAATCTCATGCCTAATGATGCTATGTCATCATAATTATTTTGATAATCCTCACTTTGCTTCAAACCGAACCAAATCCAAATTCTATGGCCAAGTCAAATCATAATTCTATAAACAGTAAAGCTAATATGTTCACAATTTTCTATAAATTCTCCTGACCTTTGTCAAGTTGAATCCAACTTAAATTGGCTCACAAATAAATTCCTAGGAAATTAATAAGTGGTCCTAAGGCTTTTAAATTGGCCTTTTCAAAATAAGCAAATACTTATAATTTTCCAAATGATGTGAAACATTGTGTGTGGTCTCAAAATATTGCAATACTAATTATGTGGCCATCTACACTTTTTACAAAAATCTTTTCCTAACAAATTAATATGTGAAACAGAGTTAATAAAAAAATAGGAACAGAAAAGGGAGAGAGGTTCTACTGGGCACTTTGGCCCAGCTAACTACACAAAAGGCCCAAGTGCGTTCTTTGCACTTGAGCCCACTGACTACAGTGCGGCCCAGCCCAACCTGGGCCTTCTTGCACCTTGTTACAGGAGGCAGAAGGGTGAGTGGCGCACATCCTATGCGCCATGACTGTGGATGCCCTCCACGTCGCTCCCCAAGCCTATAAACACGTCTCTGAGAAAACCTAGATCGCCCTCGCCCATTCCCCCCTCGATCCCCCTTCGCCCCCTCCTCTCTGGTTCGAATTCGAGCCTGCGAGCTCGCGCGATCACCGTTGCCCCGCCCTTGTTGACGCGTCCACCGGCCTCCTCGGCGTGCGGGGGCGCGCCCTGGAGGTTGCGTGTACGGCGCCGTCGACCTCTTCTTCCTCTGCCCGTCGTCCACCTCGTCGTCGTCGGCCAAGTACGCGAGCTGGGACGGCCCCGTTGCGCTGCATCGCCTTCCTTCGCCTCGGTCGCCGACCACCGTCGTCCCAGCCTCCCCCGCAGCTACTAAGCCCCTCGCTGGCCTCCTTGAGCCGCTCGGTGAGCTCCACTCGCCCTCCCCTTCTCTTTGCCATCGCGCACGCCCGCTAGGTAGTTTCCCGCCGTGGCCGAGCGTGACGCCGCTCGAGCCCGTCGACGTCCGCGCTCCGCTGACCCTCGGGTCATGCGCGTGCCTCCGCCGCCTGCCGCTGCTCGCTGCCCCGCCCACTCGCCCGTCGCTTCCGCCATCACCGCTGCACTTGCCTCCGCGTCGCCGCCAGCACCCCACGCCGTTGCACGCACACGCATGGCCCGCGCCGCGTCTGCCCAAGCGAGGCCGCTCCCTCCTGGCCCCTCCCGTGCCAAGCGCCTGGGCATGGCCGCCGCACGCTAGCGTGCGTGCCCAGCCATGGTGGCTGGCTATGCCTTGGCCGGCCCTGTGTATATCCATGTGTGCGTGTGTGTTAGATTAGGAAATAATGGCCCAAGGCCATGTGCCCCCTGCTAATTAGGTTAGGTAGATTAATTACTAACATTAGTTTAGCCACTGTCATTTACCACCGGGCTCCAGCTGCTATTTAAGTTAACAACATAATAAAATCAATCTGTTACTATCTGGGTCAATGACAGGTGGACCCTGGTCAGCCCTTTGACTAGTCAAAGTTGACTAGTTAACTGCTGAGTGAGCAGTTGACCTGGCCCACCAGTCAGCCCTCGGTGGGTGTACTTCCGGGTACACTTAGCAATTTCCATGGTTAATTTCGGATTAAAAATAAAACCCCAAAATTCCAAAAGATTGTTTAAATCTTTGAAAAATCATAGAAAAATAATTGTAGCTCGGATGAAAATGTTTTCTATATGGAAGTTGCTCAGAACGACGAGGCGAATCCGAATACGTGGTCCGTTTACCTGTCAGATGCCTCTAACTATCTGAACATGGAACATTCCCCCTCTGGTCATCTGTGTGACACAGGTCCGGAACCGGGAAATCTTTCCCGGATGCTACCCCCCTTCACCGGTATCGTGTAGCACCGCGTTAGAACACATCTAACTCTGCATGTTGTCCTGTTATGCACTTGCTTGCTAGGTATTTACTGTTTCTTCCCCCTCTTCTCTCCGGTAGACCCCGAGACCACTGCCACTGTGATCGACTACGTCGACGACGACCCCCTCCTTGCCAGAGCAACCAGGCAAGCAAACCCCCCTTGAGCATTCCGATATCGCCCATTTCTTTCCCTCTCATGCTTGCATTAGAACTGCTACTGTTTTCTGTATGATCCTACTCTGATGCATAGCCTGTTGTCGTTACCTGCTTTCATACCTTACCTGCTTATCCTAAACTGCTTAGTATAGGATGATTAGTCATCCATCAGTGACCCCCACCTTGTCCCAGTTGCCCCGCTTTATGTTTGATGACTCGACCAACATGATCGATGCCCAGGGCCCGACACCGCACATCACCCCCCTTAGTTGTACGACTCTGCAGAGTTACCATCGAGTGTCGAGGGTGGAACCTCTTACATCACTCCTGATGAGATCTCCGTACTCCTTAACCACTTCCGTTACGGCTCTGTCGTGCAACCCATCAAACGTGAACCTCGAGGGTGGATCCTCTTACGTTCACCTTGATGACAACATTGAGTGGAATTCACCGGGGGTGATTCCTCGGGTTTTCCCCTTGGTGTTAGACACACAGTTACTATGGTTACTATGACTTTGCACTGAACCATGAGACTAAAGACGGGTTGACCCTGAGTGGTACCCGCGCGAGCTTAATTGCGAGTGATCTGGAGTCGGGTTGACCTGGAAGGTGCCCGCGAGATACTTACGAGGCGTGGCCGGGCATTCTTAGCCCTTGCCGCAAGTACTCGAGACGGGGCGACGGGGTCACATCGATCGTGAGTCTCTGCTCGTTACCGCACGTTCCTAATCCACTACGATTTGGATATTTGATCTGAGGGGCCTCTGGCCTATACGCACTAACCATCTACGCGGGGACAGTTATGGGCACTCGACGTCGTGGTATCAGCCAAAGCCTTCGTGACGTCAGCGACTGAGCGGCGCGCGCCGGATTGGACCGTAAGCCTGCTCTTGTATTAAGGGGGCTAGTTCTGCTTCCGGCCACATTCGCAACGTGCAGGTGTGCAAAGGGTGATGGGCGCAGACCCCTGCGCCATAGGATTTAGACTGGCGTGCTGACCTCTTTGTTGCGCCTAGGTAGGGCTGCGACGTGTTGATCTTCTGAGGCCGGGCATGACCCAGGAAAGTGTGTCCGACCGGAGTTAATCGAGCATGGTGGGTAAGTTGGTGCACCCCTGCAGGGAAGAAAACATCTGTCGATAGCCTGTCCTATGGTAACGGACACTTGGAGTTGTATCCCGATCGATACAACTAGAACTAGATACTTGTGATGAGAACTGGATGGTGATGAGAATTGGATTGTGATGACACTTGGATAGTATGGCTCTGGGATTGCTTTCTCACAGGGAGTCGAGAAAGGATCTCTGGCCGAGGTTGATAACATTACTGCTACTTTACTTTATGCTACTCTACTCCCTCCTATTGCTGCAAGATGGTGGTTTCCAGAAGATGCTAGCCTTCGATAGGACTATGCCTTCTCTCTATTCTGGCCTTCTGCAGTTTAGTCCACAGATACAACCCATTCGTTTGATACAGATGCATACTTAGTTTAGATCTGAAGTAAGTCTTGCGAGTACTTTGGATGAGTACTCACGGTTGCTTTGCTACTTCTTTTTCCCCCATACCTGATTGTTGCGACCAGATGACGGATCCCAGGAGCCAGATGACGCCACTGATGACTACTACTACCCGGAGGATGCCTACTACTACTTGAAGACCACTGACGATTTGGAGTAGTTAGGAGGCTCCCAGGCAGGAGGCCTTGCCTTTTCGACCGTTGTTGCCTTTTGTGCTAGCCTTCTTAAGGCAATCTTGTCTAACTTATGTCTGTACTCAGATATTGTTGCTTTCACTGACTCTTGTGTATTCGAGCTTATGTATTCGAGCCCTCGAGGCCCTTGGCTTGTAATGTAAAGCTTGTATTATTCTAATTTGTGTCTAGAGTTGTGTTGTGATATCTTCCCGTGAATCCTTGATCTTGATCATACACATTTGCGTGTATGATTAGTGTACGATTGAATCGAGGGCGTCACAGCTACGGAGGTAAAAATCAAGAAGGAGCATCAAGTGTTGATTGTCAACAAGACCACTAGTTTCAAGAAGAAGGGCAAAGGGAAGAAGGGTAACTTCAAGAAGAACGGCAAGCAAGTTGCTGCTCAAGTGAAGAAGCCCAAGTCTGGACCTAAGCCTGAGACTGAGTGCTTCTACTACAAAGGGACTGGTTACTCGAAGCGGAACTGCCCCAAGTATTTGGCGGATAAGAAGGATGACAAAGTGAAAGGTATATTTGATGTACATGTTATTGATGTGTACCTTACTAATGCTCGTAGTAGCGCCTAGGTATTTGATACTGGTTCTGTTGCTCATATTAGCAACTCAAAACAGGGGCTACAGACTAAACGAAGATTGGCTAAGGACGAGGTGACGATGCGCGTGGGAAATGGTTCCAAAGTTGATGTGATCACCGTCGGCACTCTACCTCTACATCTACCGTTGGGATTAGTTTTAGACCTAAATAATTGTTATTTGGTGCCAGTGTTGAGCATGAACATTATATCTGGATCTTGTTTAATGTGAGGCGGTTATTCATTTAAATCAGAGAACAATGGTTGTTCTATTTATATGAGTAATATCTTTTATGGTCATGCACCCTTGATGAGTGGTCTATTTTTGTTGAACCTCGATTGTAGTGATACACATATTCATAATATTGAAGCCAAAAGATGCAAAGTTAATAATGATAGTGCAACTTATTTGTGGCACTGCCGTTTAGGCCATATTGGTGTGAAGAGAATGAAGAAACTCCATGCAGATGGGCTTTTGGAATCACTTGATTATGAATCACTTGATGCTTGAGAACCATGCCTCATGGGCAAGATGACTAAGACTCCGTTCTCCAGAACAATGGAGCGAGCAACAGACTTATTGGAAATAATGCATACTGATGTATGCGGTCCAATGAGTGTTGATGCTCGCGGCGGGTAACGTTATTTTCTCACCTTCACAAATGGATTGAGTAGATATGGGTATATCTACTTAATGAAACATAAGTCTGAAACATTTGAAAAGTTCAAAGAATTTCAGAGTGAAGTGGAAAATCATCGTAACAAGAAAATAAAGTTTCTACGATCTGATCATGGAGGTGAATATTTGAGTTATGAGTTTGGTCTTCATTTGAAACAATGTGGAATAGTTTCGCAACTCACGCCACCTGGAACACCACAGCGTGATGGTGTGTCTGAATGTCGTAACTGCACTTTATTAGATATGGTGCGATCTATGATGTCTCTTACTGATTTACCGCTATTGTTTTGGCGTTATGCTTTAGAGACAGCAGCATTCACGTTAAAGAGGGCACCATCTAAATCCGTTGAGACGACACCATATGAACTGTGGTTTGGCAAGAAACCTAAGCTGTCGTTTCTTAAAGTTTGGGGCTGCGATGCTTATGTGAAAAAGCTTCAACCTGATAAGCTCGAAAACAAATCGGGGAAACGTGTCTTCATAGGATACCCAAAGGAAACTGTTGGGTACACCTTCTATCACAGATCCGAAGGCAAGATATTTGTTGCTACGAATGGATCCCTTCTAGAGAAGGAGTTTCCCTTGAAACAAGTGAGTGGGAGGAAAGTAGAACTTGATGAGGTAATTGTACCTTCTCCCGAATTGGAAAGGAGTTCATCACAGAAATCAGTTCCAGTGATTCCTACACCAATTAATGAGGAAGCTAATGGTGATGATCATGAAACTTCAGATCAAGTTACTACCGAACCTCGTATGTCAACTAGAGTACGATCCGTACTAGTGGTATGGTAATCCTGTTCTGGAGGTCATGTTACTTGACCATGATGAACCTATGAACTATGAGGAAGCGATGATGAGCCCAGATTCCGCGAAATGGCTTGAGGCCATGAAATCTCAGATGGGATCCATGTATGAGAACAAAGTGCGGACTTTGGTTGACTTGCCCAATGATCAGCAAGCCATAGAGAACAAATGGATCTTCAAGAAGAAGATAGACGCTGACGGTAATGTTACTGTCTACAAAGCTCGACTTGTTGCAAAAGGTTTTTGACAAGTTCAAGGAGTTGACTACGATGAGACCTTCTCACCCGTAGCGATGCTTAATTCTGTCCGAATCATGTTAGCAATTACCACATTTTATGATTATGAAATTTGGCAAATGGATGTCAAAACTGCATTCCTTAATGGATATCTTAAAGAAGAGTTGTATATGATGCAACCAGAAGGTTTTGTCGATCCTAAAGGTGCTAAGAAAGTGTGCAAGCTCCAGCGATCCATTTATGGACTGGTGCAAGCCTCTCGGAGTTGGAATATACGCTTTGATTGTGTGATCAAAGCATATGGTTTTATACAGACTTTTGGAGAGGCATGTATTTACAAGAATGTGAGTGGGAGCTCTGTAGCATTTCTGATATTATATGTAGATGACATATTGTAGATCGGAAATGATACTGAATTTCTGAATGGCATAAAAGGATACTTGAATAAGAATTTTTCAATGAAAGACCTCGGTGAAGCTGCTTATATATTGGGCATCAAGATCTATAGAGATAGATCAAGACGCTTAATTGGATTTTCACAAAGCACATACCTTGATAAAGTTTTGAAGAAGTTCAAAATGGATCAGTCAAAGAAAGGGTTCTTGCCTTTGTTACAAGGTGTGAAGTTGAGTCAGACTCAATGCCAGACCACTGCAGAAGATAGAGAGAAAATGAAAGTCATTCCCTATGCCTCAGCCATAGGTTCTATCATGTATGCAATGTTGTGTAAGAGACATAATGTGTGCCTTGCTATAAGTTTAGTAGGGAGGTACCAAAGTAATCCTGGAGTGGATCACTGGACAGCGATCAAGAACATCCCGAAATACCTGAAAGGACTACGGATATGTTTCTCGTTTATTGAGGTGACAAAGAGCTTGTCGTAAATGGTTGTGTCGATGCAAGCTTTGGCACTGATCCGGATGACTCTAAGTCACAAAATGGATACGTATTTATATTGAATGGCGGAGCTGTCAGTTGGTGTAGTTCCAAGCAGAGCGTCGTGACGGGATCTACATGTGAAGCATGATACGTCTCCATCGTATCTACCTTTCCAAACACTTTTGCCCTTGTTTTGGACTCTAACTTGCATGATTTGAATGGAACTAACCCGGACTAACGCTGTTTTCAGCAGAATTGCCATAGTGTTATTTATGTGCAGAAAAAAAGTTCTCGGAATGACCTAAAACTCCACGGAGATTTTTTTGGAAATAATAAAAAATACAGGCGAAAGAATCAAGGCCAGGGGGCCCATAGCATAGCCATGAGGGTGGGGGCACGCCTGCCCCCCTGGGCGCGCCCCCTGCCTCGTGGGCCCCCTGGAGCTCCACCGACCTCAACTCCAACTCCATATATTCGTGTTCGGGGAGAAAAAAATCGGAGAGAAGGATTCATCGCGTTTTACGATACGGAGCCGCTACCAAGCCCTAAACTCTCTCGGGAGGGCTGATCTGGAGTCCGTTCGGGGCACCGGAGGGGGGAATTCGTCGCCGTCGTCATCATCAACCATCCTCCATCACCAATTTCATGATGCTCACCGCCGTATGTGAGTAATTCCATCGTAGGCGTGCTGGACAATGATGGGTTGGATGAGATTTATCATGTAATCGAGTTAGTTTTGTTAGGGTTTGATCCCTAGTATCCACTATGTTCTGAGATTGATGTTGCTATGACTTTGCTATGCTTAATTCTTGTCACTAGGGCCCGAGTGCCATGATTTCAGATCTAAACCTATTATGTTTTCATGAATATATGTGAGTTCTTGATCCTATCATGCAAGTCTATAGTCACCTACTATGTGTTATGATCCGGCAACCCCGAAGTGACAATAATCAGGACCACTCCCGGTGATGAACGTAGTTTGACGAGTTCATGTATTCACTATGTGTTAATGCTTTGGTCTGGTACTCTATTAAAAGGAGGCCTTAATATCCCTTAGTTTCCAATAGGACCCCGCTGCCATGGGAGGGTAGGACAAAAGATGTCATGCAAGTTCTTTTCCATAAGCATGTATGGCTATATTCGGAATACATGCCTACATTACATTGATGAATTGGAGCTAGTTTTGTGTCACCCTATGTTATGACTGCTACATGATGGATTGCATCCGGCATAATTCTCCATCACCGATCCAATGCCTACGAGCTTTCCATATATTGTTCTTCGCTTATTTACTTTTCTGTTGCTATTGTTATCATCACTATAAAACACCGAAAATATTACTTTTGCTACCGTTACCTTTTGCCACCGTTACCACTACTATCATATTACTTTGCTACTAAACACTTTGCTGCAGATATTAAGTTTCCAGGTGTGGTTGAATTGACAACTCAGCTGCTAATACCTGAGAATATTCTTTGGCTCCCCTTGTGTCGAATCAATAAATTTGGGTTGAATACTCTACCCTCGAAAACCGTTGCGACCCCCTATACTTGTGGGTTATCAAGACTATTGTCCCACGCCGTTGCCGGGGAGCATAGCTCTATTCTTTGAGTCACTTGGGATTTATATCTGCTTATCAGTATGAAGAACTTGAGAGATACAAAAACCAAGATTTATCCCTCAACTACGAGGGGAGGTAAGGAACTGCCATCTAGCTCTGCACTTGATTCGCCTTCTGTTTTGAGTAAGCTTGCGACACCTAAACCTGCTTCTGCTATTAATTCTGATATATCGCATATTATTGATGATGCCACTTTAGCTATGCATGATACTTATGATGAAACTACTTCTATGCTTGATACTACTGTGCCACTTGGTGAATTTCTTGATGAAGAACTTGCTAGGGCTAGAGAGAATGAAATTATTGAAACTGATAATATTGATGAAAGTGATGATGAAGGCTCTCCTAATAAATATGAATTGCCTGTTGTGCCTGAGGGCTGTGTTATGGATGAAGAAACTAAAAGAGACTTTCTTGCATGCAATGATAGAAGTGATCTTAAGAAATTATTAGCTAAGCTTAAACAAAAAACTTTGAATGCTAGAATGAAATATGATCCTGCTTATGCTACTTCACATATCTTTGTTACTGATAAGGATTATGAATGCTCTATTGATCCTGATATAATTACTTTGGTTGAATCTGATCCTTTTTATGGCTATGAATCTAAAACTATTGTGGCACATCTTACTAAATTAAATGATATAGCCACCCTGTTCACTAATGATGAGAGAACTCGCTACTTTTATATCCATAAAATATTTCCATTCTCATTAAAGGGTGATGCTAAGATATGGTTTAATTCTCTTGATCCTGGTTGTGTGCATAGTCCCCAGGATATGATTTATTACTTCTCTGCTAAATATTTCCCTGCTCATAAGAAACAAGCTGCCTTAAGGGATATATATAATTTTGTGCAAATTGAAGAAGAGAGTCTCCCACAAGCTTGGCGGAGGCTTCTCCAATTACTTAATGCTTTGCTTGATCATCCTCTTAAGAAAAATGAAATACTTGATATCTTTTATAATGGACTAACCGATGCTTCCAGAGATCACCTGGATAGTTGTGCTGGTTCTATTTTCAGGGAAAGAACACCGAATGAAGCTGAAATTCTATTGAATAATGTGTTGACAAATGAAAATAATTGGACACTTCCTGAGCCAACTCCTGAGCCTATTCCTAAACCAACTCCGAAGAAAAGGGGTGTTCTATTTCTCAGTCCTGAAGATATGCAAGAGGCAAAGAAATCCATGAAAGAAAAGGGTATTAAAGCTGAAGATGTTAAGAATTTACCTCCTATCGAAGAAATACATGGTCTTAATTTACCACTTGTTAACAAATATATGGTTTTAATCCATCACCTAGTGAAGAAACACATGGTCTTGATAACCCGCCACAGGTAGTAAAGGTAAATTCTCTCTATAGATATGATAAAGCTGAAATCCCTCCTACTAAGTTTGCTAGCCAATGTTTGGATGAGTTTGATAACTTTATGGTTAGGCAAGAAGACATCAATGCTTACTTTGGTAGACAATTGAAACAAAATGCTTATATGATTGAACACTTGGGTGATTATATGTCTAGAGTTAAAGGTGAACTTAAACTCATTAGTAAACATGCTTCTATGGTTACCACCCAAGTAGAACAAGTACTTAAAGCTCAGAATGATTTGCTCAATGAAATGAACAATAAGAATAATGAGTGTGTTGTTAGAGTGGCTACTAGAACTAGTAAAATCACTCGGGAACCTTTGTATCCTGAAGGCCACCCTAAGAGAATTGAGCAGGATTCTCAGAGAAATAATGTTGATACATCTAATCCTTCTAAAAAGAAGAAAAAGAAAAATGATAGGGCTTTGCATGCTTCTAGTGAACCTGTTGCTGACACACCTGAGAATCCCAATGATATTTCTATTTCTGATGCTGAAACACAATCTGGTAATGAACATGAAACTAGTGATAATGTTCATGTTGATGTTCAACCTAGCAATGATAATGATGTAGAAGCTGAACCTGCTGTTGATCTTGATAACCCACAATCAAAGAATTAACGTTATGATAAAAGAGACTTTGTTGCTAGGAAGCACGGTAAGGAAAGAGAGCCTTGGGTTCAGAAACCCATGCCTTTTCCTCCTAAGCCATCCAAGAAAAACGATGATGAGGATTTTGAGCGCTTTGCTGAAATGATTAGACCTAACTTTTTGCGTATGCGTTTGACTGATATGCTTAAAATGAATCCTTATGCTAAGTACATGAAAGATATTGTTTCTAATAAAAGAAAGATACCGGAAGCTGAAATTTCCACCATGCTTGCTAATTATACTTTTAAGGGAGGAATACCAAAGAAACTTGGAGATCCCGAAGTACCAACTATACCATGCTCCATTAAAAGAAACTATGTTAAAACTGCTTTATGTGATCTTGGAGCCGGTGTTAGTGTTATGCCTCTCTCTTAATATCGTAGACTTGATTTGAATAAGTTGACACCTACTGAAATAGCTTTGCAAATGGCTGATAAATCAACTGCTATACCTGTCGGTATTTGTGAGGATGTGCCTGTTGTGGTTGCAAACGTTACTATTTTAACGGACTTTGTTATTCTTGATATTCCCGAGGACGATAGTATGTCTATTATTCTTGGAAGACCCTTTTTGAATACTGCAGGGGCTGTTATTGATTGCACAAAGGCAATGTAACTTTTCATGTTAATGGTAATGAGCATACGGTACACTTTCCGAGGAAACAACCTCAAGTCCACAATATCAATTCTATTGGAAAAATTCCATCGATTATTTTTGGAGGTTTTGAATTTCCTCTTCCTACTATCAAGAAGAAATATGATATTCTTATTGTTGGGGATATGCATATCCCCTTTCAGGTAACATAGTGTCATTCCAAATTTCTCCGGTTTCATGTTACTCAAAATGAGTTTTTAACAAGACTTGATCAAACATGTTAGTGGATTCCTTTTGATGAGCATGATATGGATGAAGTTAGAAAGCACAACCTTCTATACCCACCTTTTACTTTCTGTTATTTAGTTGAAATAAAGTAAAAAATAGTATTTTCTGTCAGTTTTCTGAATTATCCGTGCAATATAAAAATACCCCGAAAATAAAAGTTCTCCAAATGCCCTGCCAATTTAATATGATTTTTTCTGGAATATTTGAGAATATCTCGCACTGAGAACACAGCATGGGGAGCAAGCACCTGGCCACGAGGGTCCAAGGCACGCCCCCCTGCCTCGTGGGCCCACGGTGGCTCCCGTCCACTTATTCCTGCACCCACACACTTCTTATTCCTCCCAAAAAAGCACCATCCAGCTCAAGCATGAATTCTAGCTCATTTTGCTGCGATTTTCGATCCCCTTGATTAAAGCACCTCTCACAAAACTGCTTTGGGGGATTGTTCCTTGGTATGTGACTCCTCCATTGGTCTAATTAGTTTTTGTTGTAATACTTTATTCATTTCAAATTTGTGTTTCCTAGGTGATCATGTTCTTGAGCTTGCATGTCAAATTTATATGGTTCCAAGTAGTTCTAATGCATGATATAGGTCCTAGGCACTTGTAGGAGTAGTTGCTATCAATTTTGTTGAGCTTGGTTCACTTTTATTTGAAGTTACTAAAAATTTCAGAAA
Organism: Triticum urartu; assembly: GCF_003073215.2. Classification (NCBI taxonomy): domain Eukaryota; kingdom Viridiplantae; phylum Streptophyta; class Magnoliopsida; order Poales; family Poaceae; genus Triticum; species Triticum urartu. The sequence goes on from NC_053024.1 coordinate 207,583,492, forward strand.
TTTTTCAGAAGAAGAAATATGTTTAGGAAAATGTACCAAGGTGGTCCTTCAAGGAAGCAAGGACCCAGGCTTGCAATGCGTGATGGTGATGATGAACCACCAAGGGACGCCCCAGTGCGGCCTTGTGAATGGCCTTCAGAGGACTTCATGGATCAAGTAGGAATTAAGGAAGAATTTAACGCATATTAGTGTAACACTGACCTTGTGAGCTTCGAGGCAGAAAAGTGCTGTCAGTACCACTATCTCACTAGTTCCTTTGTGAGGAGGTTTGAATTTTCATCTTCACGCAATTCTCAAACTGTCCTGTTTGATCTCTATGAAAATTCTTATACTATGGACTTAGAGGATTTTACCACTGCTTGCAAACTTCCACAATGGGGTAGTACTAGTGAACCTCACAAATCTGAGTTTAGAGATTTTCTTGCTAGTATAACTCTAGGGGAATCTAGATATATAGCACAAGCTACCATAGGGAGCATTCATTTTCCTGCTATACATTATTTTGCTCTCTTCATAGGTAGGTGCATAAATGGTAAAGATGAAGCATGTCATATGTGTGTCCCTGACCTCAGTATTCTTAGGAGTGCTGTGTTAGGAGATAAACATTATAATTTGGGAGCCATTGTTGCACGTAGGTTGCATCATAATAGATTTAATGGAGATTTCTTTGGTGGAATTTATGCAACCCGTATAGCTAATTTTCTTGGTATAACCATATGTGAGGATGATATTGAGTTGCCTCCTTCTTATTTGGATTATGAGGCTATGATTCGTCATCATTTTGTTGAGAGGAACGATCAGTTCCTCCAGTACTGACTACTCTTTGACAGATGACGCACCTATCACGTCACTCTCCCTGCTTCTACTTTCTTTGACTTTCAGGCAAAAGGGAGATATTTTATAACCAGAGAGGAGGCGGAAGAGTATAAGAGGAGGGCTGAGATAGCTCGCCTCCAAGCTGCAGCCCATGATGCAATGACTGCTGCATCTCAGTACGACCCCAACTACAACTTTGGATATCCGCCAGGCCATCCGTGGCAATAAACCCACTTAGGACAAAAGACTAAGCTTGGGGGAGTACGTGTTTCTCACCGACATTACATTCATGTTCACACACTCATTGCTAGATGTCGGTGCTCATACTCTTTCACTGTAATATCCATGTTAGTTTATTTTCTCTTTTTATGCTTTCTTCTTGTGTGTTTGAAATAAACCTTAAGAAAAACCAAAAAATAGTTGTAGCTTTTAGCTCGTTTTAATTTCCATGCTTGTAGTAGTAATTAAAAAGAAAACCCAAAAAGATTTCCTATTCTTCTTTTGCTTGTTGGGAGCTTTCCCGTGTAAATAGTTTTATTTCTTTTCTTTTCTTTGGGGGTCGATAGGAGAAGACCATAATTAAATTATTAAAGTGGGTCTTATATGCATTATTGTTGATATGACAAAAGAGCCCATATAGCCTTATCTTCTCCTGTTTATTGAATGCTTGCAGATTCCGGCATAGTCCAATGCACGTACACTATTACTATTATTCACATCGTTCGGTCGTGCAAGTGAAAGGAAATTATGACGATATATGATGGACTGATTGAGATGAGAGAAGCTGGTATGAACTCGACCTCTCTTGTTTTTGTAAATATGATTAGTTCATCGTTCCTGATTCAGCCTATTATGAATGAACATGTTTGCAATGACAATTAGAGATTATAGTTGCTTATGTCATGCTTAATTAGCTAGGAGCTTATAATGGTTTACCCTGCATGCCAACATGCTATTAAGATGGTTGTGATGTGGTATGATGGGGTGGTATCCTCTTTTGAACGATTCGAGTGGCTTGACTTGGCACATGTTCACGCATGTAGTTGAAACAAAATCAACATAGCCTCTACAATATTTACGTTCATGGTGCATTATATCCTACTCATGCTAGCATTTGGTGTTGATTAATTTTAATGCATGTTCATGACTGTTGTCGCTCTCTAGCTAGTCACTTCCCAGTCTTTTTCTAGCATTCACCTATACTAAGCAGGAATACTGCTTGTGCATCCAATCCCATAAGCCCCAAAGTTATTCCATATGAGTCCACCATACCTACCTATATACGGTATCTATCTGCCGTTCTAAGTAAATTTGTATGTGCCAAACTCTAAACCTTCAAATGAAATTCTGTTTTGTATGCTCGAATAGCTCATGTATCAACTAGGGTTGTCCGTATCTTCCATGTTAGGCGGGTTATTCTCAAGAGGAGTGGACTCCGCTCCTCATTCATGAGAAAATGGCTGGTCACCGGGATGCCCAGTCCCATGCTTTATGCAAATCAAATCAAAATAATTCCAAACAAAACTCCCCCTGGGACTGTTGTTAGTTGGAGGAACTCGTTGTTTTGAGAAAGACATGGATTGATACTTGTTGGTGGAGGGGGAGTATAAACTTTACCATTCTGTTTGGGAACCGCCTATAATGTCTGTAGTATGGAAGATATCGCCATCTCTTGGTTGTTATGTTGACAATTAAAGTATGCCGCTCAAAATATTATTTATCTCTGCTTTAAAATCGAGCTCTGGCACCTCTAAAAATCCCTGCTTCCCTCTGTGAAGGGCCTATCTATTTACTTTTATGTTGAGTCATCACTCTCTTATTAAAAAGCAACAGTTGGAGAGCACCGCTGTCATTTCCATTCATTACTGTTAGTTTACATTGAGTATGTAACACCCGGATAATCATGCTACAGTAATCCCACGTTAATGATGCCACGTCACCTCGGTCACGGTAGTTAATCTCGGGTTAGTTCAAAACCGATTCAAATTCAAATTTAGAATAAAGTTAAGTAATAAAAGTTCTCAAAATTTAAAACAGAAATGTCCGGTGTGTGCAAATAAATGCCTACGAATTTATGGTGTGGGATCCATGATTTTATAAAAAAAACCTAAATACTTAAAATGAATTAAACAGAAAAGAAAATAAATAACGAAAAGAAAATACAAAAATAGAAAACAAACTAACAAAAAAAGGAAAAGACCCCCCCCCCCGTTGGGCCAAGTGGCCCAGCTGGCCCCAGCCGCCCGAATGGGCCGACCCACCCCGTCCCCCATATCCTCCCCCACTCCCCCACTACACACCGGCACCCACACTCCCCCCCGCAAAATATCTCCCCCCATCTCTCCCCCGATTTGGATCGGGATCGAGAGGAGGAGAGCTCGACGCCGTTCGTCGCCGCTCGGAACGCCACCGCCGCGGCCTGCCTCGTCGACGGCCACCTCACCGGACTGCCCCTCGACGCCGTCGTCCCCGCCTACCTCCCCACGCCCCGCTGCCCGAATCCATACGGCCCTAGAGAGCCCCGCCTCTCTCCCTCTCTGCTCCTCGCGCCGCCCCGCAGTCATGCATGTGCATGCCCACGCGGCCCCGCTCGCCTGTCCCGCATCTCCACGGTGTCGCTCATCCCACGCGCGCGCCCACGCCGTGCTCGTCAGCACCGCGTCGCTCGCCGCCCTTGCTCCCCGCGCACGCCCGTCGCCTACTCCGGTGAGCCGCCCTTCGCACACTGCCGCCTGGCCTCGTAGCCTCCGTCTGCCGTGGTCCCTGCCTTGCTGCTGCTCCACCACGGCCCCGCACGGCGCTCGCCACACTCGGCCCTGCCGTGCTACTCACTGCGCCCTCCATGTGCCCGTGCCTCCAGCCTCTCTCCCTGCAGCCCAGCCTCGCCCCGCTCGGCGCCTCCACTCGGGACCGCCCGCGGCCACCGCCGCCAGCCACAGCAGCCACTTGCGCCTGCCTCCGACGCGCCGCCTCCCGCTCGTCCCTGCAGCAGCTGCCCCGTCGTTCCCTTGCCACGCCGCCCGCATCCGCGCTTGGCCGCGCCCCGGCTCGCCAGCACGCCCACGCCCCCCCTGCTCCCGCTGCCCCGCCGCGCCGCCCTGCTTCGGCCACGGTCGCCGGCGTTGGGCCACGCGCCGGCCCCTTCCTCCCTGGCTGCGCACTCACGCACCCGGCGCACGCGCCCACACCCGCTAAGGAGCGCCCGATAGGCCCCTAGGGCCAATGACATGTGGGGCCCGGCCCCAGAATGATTTAATAAAAAAGGAATTAAAATTGAGGGAGTCCTGGATTAGGGGGTCTCCGGACAGCCGGACTATATCCTTTGGCCGGACTGTTGGACTATGAAGATACAGCGTAACTCTGCAGTCCGACAATGTTCGGGAGATCGCATCCGCAACTATTCCGTCCATCAATCCGGAGCAAGTTGCGCCATCCGAGAGCGGAGGGATGGACCCCGCCATGGACCCTGCACTCTCAGTGGCGATAGAGCTGGATACTGACTTCACCCCTTACGAGAGCCGTGTCGCTGAACCACTGGATTCATCTCCGGCCACGCACTCCGAGCCGCTCACATCCGTGCCCGTCGAGTCCGACTGGGCATCGATCATGGAGTTCACCTCCGCGGATATCTTTCAGCACTCACCTTTCGGGGATGTGCTAAATTCATTAAGGTCTCTCTCCCTGTCAGGAGAACCTTGGCTGAACTATGTCCGGCTAGAATGGGATGCGGACAACGAAGAAATTCGTTGCCCACCCACCACCCACTTAGTAGCCACTGTCGACGACTTAACCGACATGCTCGACTTCGACTCCGAAGACTTCGACGGTATGGACGACGAAGCCAGAGACGAACAGGATCCACCGCCCTCGGGGCACTGGACCGCCACCTCATCATATGATATATACATGCTGGACACCCCCAAAGAAGCCAATGGCGACGAGACAGCGGAGGATGACCCCTTCAAGAAGCAACCCAAGCGCCGATGTCAGCGGCGCCGCTCTAAGTCCCGCCACAGCAAGAGCAGTGATACCGGCACATGAGATAATAACACTCCGGATAGCGCCGAAGACAACAACAATCCCCTCCAGCACGGTGTAGAGCTAGAGGACGAACAAGCTAGCCCTCCAGAGCAGGCAGTAGATGGAGAACCGGAGGAGGACAATTACATGCCTATCTCTAAAGGCGAGGTGAGCCTCGGCGACGATGAGTTTATCGTGCCTGAGGACCCCATCGAACAAGAGCACTTCAAGCGCCGGCTAATGGCCATGGCAAATAGCCTGAAGAAAAACAGCAACAGCTTCAAGCCGATCAAGACTTGCTAGCAGACAGGTGGACCGAAGTCCTTGCGGCCAAGGAGCATGAACTCGAGCGCCCGTCCAAAAGTTACCCAAAACACAAGTTGCTACCTCACCTCGAGGAGGAAGCATTGAAACCTCATTCACCAGTGTACGATGTGGCTGACTGTCCACTACGCGGCCGAGCGAGAGAGGTGTTTCAGCCTAAAGTTCAGGCCGCACCCCGTCGCCACTCAGTCAAAAATACTAAGGCCCGGGGCAACACAGAGGACCTGCGAGACATCTTGGACAGTAAGGCAAAAATCGCAAGGTCAATATACGGGACACGGGCACGTGTGCCCACACGGGACAATGATCGTCGCAGCGGATACACCAAGAGCAAATCTGGCCGGGCCGAATACAGCAGATAAGACTCATACGAACTACGTCGGGATATAGCCCGGCACAGAGGTGCCGCACACCCCATATGCTTTACTGATGATGTTATGAATCATGAATTCCCGGAGGGTTTGAAACCCATAAATATCGAATCATACAATGGCACAACATATCTCGCTGTATGGATTGAGGATTTCCTCCTTCACATCCACATGGCTCGCGGTGATGATCTACATGCCATTAAGTACCTCCCACTAAAACTCAAAGGACCAGCTCGGCATTGGCTGAATAGCTTGCCAGCAGATGCCGTTGGCAGTTGGGAGGATCTGGAAGATGCATTTCTTGACAACTTCCAGGGCACCTATGTGTGGCCACCGGATGCTGATGACTTGAGCCACATAACCCAGCAGCCAGGAGAATCGGCCAGACAATTCTGGACACGGTTCCTGACTAAGAAAAATCAAATTGTAGACTATCCGGATGCAGAGGCCCTAGCGGCATTCAAGCATAACATCCGCGACGAGTGGCTTGCCCGCCACCTTGGCCAGGAGAAGCCGAAATCTATGGCAGCCCTCACGACACTCATGACCCACTTTTGCGCGGGCGAGGACAGCTGGCTGGCTCGTAGCAACAACACATCGAGGAATCCGGATACCTCGGATACCAAAGATGCTAACGGTAGGCAGCGTCGTAATAGACCAAAGCGCTGCAATAACGGCGATAACACCGAAGATACTGCAGTTAATGCCGGATTCAGAGGCTCTAGATCCGGTCAACAGAAAAAAGCCATTTAAAAGAAATACTCCGGCTCTGTCCAGTCTGGATCGCATACTGGATCGCTCGTGTCAAATCCACGGCACCCCCGACAAGCCAGCCAATCACACCAACAGAGAATGTTGGGTGTTCAAGCAGGACGGCAAGTTAAATGTCGAGAACAAGGATAAGGGGCTGCATAGCGATGACGAGGAGGAGCCCCGGCTGCCGAACACAGGAGGACAGAAGGGGTTTCCCCCTCAAGTGAAGATGGTGAACATGATATATGCAACCCACATTCCCAAGAGGGAGCAGAAGCGTGCACTAAGGGACGTCTATGCGATGGAGCCCGTCGTCCCAAAGTTCAACCCATGGTCTGCTTGTCCGATCACTTTCGATCGCAGGGACCACCCCACTAGCATCTGTCATGGCGGATCCGCTGCACTGGTCCTAGACCCCATCATTGACGGATCTCACCTCACTCGAGTCCTTATGGACGGCGACAACAGCTTGAACCTGCATTATCAGGATACCGTGCGAAAAATGGGTATCGATCCCTCGAGGATCAAACCCAGCAAAACCACCTTTAAAGGCGTCATCCCAGGTGTAGAGGCCCATTGCACAGGCTCAATCACCTGGAAGTGGTCTTCGGATCACCGGATAACTTCCGAAGCGAAGAGTTAATCTTCGACATTGTCCCGTTTCGCAGTGGCTATCATGCACTGCTCGGACGGACAACATTTGCAAAATTCAATGCAGTGCCGCATTACGCATACCTCAAGCTCAAGATGCCAAGACCTCGCGGGGTCATAACAGTAAATGGAAACACAGAACGCTCGCTCCGTACAGAAGAGCACACTGCGGCCCTTGCAGGAGAGGCACAAAGCAGCCTGTTTAGGCAGACCACTCATTCGGCGTCACAGATGGACACCTTCAAGCGAGTCCAGAACAAGCTGCAACAGGATCGCATGGCACGATAAGAGCTCGCCTAGCAATCCGGCCCAGGTCCCAGTCATGGTGAAGCGACGAAATCCATGCCGCGCGTACATAACTACGCATTGAAAATACCATGGACACATGCGGGGGCGCAATCAGGACACGCCCCGCATTGTGGCTTAACCACACTAGGGGCTGTATACCTTTGACATTCCTTTTCTCTTTCAGGGCCTGACTCTTTGGAAGCCCTTTCCGACAGTTCGATTGCCGGACACATCCCAGAAGCAACAACCAAGGCGGCAAGAAGCTAAGATGAACACGGGAACCGCCAGGTGGTCTCTAGTAATACTTGATATACCCGCTTTTCACTATTTATGCGTAGCTTGCCCTGGGATAGGACATTTCGAATTGTCCTACTTTATGCTTATTGCACTACTTGTACCAGTACGCTTCGACGTATTATTCAAATAACAATGCATATCATTAATCTGTCATTGCATTATTTAAGTTTTTCTCTTTCTCTTATATGTCCATTTACGACAATCCGCACCCGCACATTCGGGTACAATCAATACGCCAGGGGCTCTCGTTTACCCCATAATACGGCGCAAGAAGTCCGAACACTTTGGACAGTGCGGCACCCCGAACTTATAGCATTATATGCATCAGCTCCGAATCATGTCTTTGGTTAAATGTTGGGTTTGCCCGGCTCCCATGATTTGGTACCTTATGTTCCGCTATATCGGCTAAGGTAGCGGTGGGAGAACTACTGCGATTGTGTCCCGGTTCTTCCGGATGAGCACCTCAGTAGAGAAAGCCAAAAAATGAATGTCATGATAAGGCAAGAGACTGGTCGCTGTTCGAGAGGTCTCAAGTCCTTAAAGACTCTTTCCGCTTCGGGCGAGGAGTCGGCCTTGCCCGGCTTAGGTGTGTATAGCGCCCCAAATTCAGCCCTCCGAATACCAGGGGCTTCGCCAAAGATTTAAAATCATAGACTTCTATGGCTAAGTGAGAGTGATAAAGCATTATAGTCCGATTGCCTGGTTCGTTGCATTGAACACCTCCCTTGAAGGACCCAAAATTGGGGTAAAGAGTGTTCAGATTTACCCCGAACACCCCAGTACTAGTTACATGGGGATAGAAGCCGACGACTGGCCAACTCTCAGATTTTATAAACGGCCGCACAGAAGGTAATATTTTAAATTAAGAATGCGTCGCATGGCGCAAATGAACTAGTTTCATATTACAGGATCACATGGGCATGTTCATTCAAAAATTACATCCTTGGCACACTCATCTGCCACTAAGCGGGAACCCTTCAGGACACTCTCATAGTAATTCTCGGGGTATCGATGCTCTTTGCCCTCCGGCGGCTCCTCCTTCACCAGCTTCACGGTGTCCAGCTTCGCCCAGTGCACCTTCACCCGGGCAAAAGCCCTGCGTGCACCTTCGATGCAGACGGATCGCTTGATGACTTCAAGCCGTGGGAAGGCTTCCACAAGCCGCCTCAGCAGACCGAAGTAGCTGCCGGACAGGGGCTCGCCAGGCCACATCCGGACTATAAGGCCCCTCATGGCCTGTTCGGCCGCCTTGTGAAGTTCGACCAACTACTTCAGCTAGTCGCTCAAGGGCACGGGGTGTTCGGTCCCAGTGTACTGAGACCAGAACAACTTCTCCGTTGAGCTCCCCTCCTCAGCCCGGTAAAACTCCGCGGCATCCAGTACACTGCGGGGAAGATCTGTGAACGCTCCTGGAGAGCTCCGAACTCGGGTAAGAAAAAGGAAAGTCTCCTTCATGTGCTTGCTTTGCATAAAGAATGCCTTACCCTCTGCTATCTTCTTCACCGCGTCAATATCCTGGAAGGCCTTGTGGGCTTCGGCCTTGGCGCTCTAGACGCTTTCAAGCGTCTGCGCGAGCTCGGACTCTCGCGTCTTAGAGTCAAGCTCCAAGGACTCATGCTTTTTGGAAAGAGCATCGAGCTCTTGCTGCACCTCGCCCACCCAGGCTTCTTGCTTCTCCCGTTCAATGCATTCTTTAGCCGCTTTGTCTTCATCCTCGGACAACGCCTTCCTTAGGGTCTCCACCTCGGTCGTGGCCCCTGACAAATTCATGATGATCCTATTACTTTACACCTGAACTTCTTTTTAACTATATAGACAGGGGTATATCTTACCTTTGCTCTCTTCGAGCTGCCTCTTGGTAAGGCCAAGCTCGTCCTCGGACCGCTTCAGGTCCTGCTTCAGCGCGGAGACCTCCGCAATACGTGCGGCAGCGGCCAGCAGTGAAGCCTGCACATACACATAGACATACTCTAATTAGACTCCCGAGTTATCATTTGATACTCTATTCGGCTTTTCTTCGCGAACGCCGAACAGAGCATCAGGGGCTACTATTTATGCGGTAATATTTTCTTATATTTTTAATGCTTACCTCAAAGCCTGTTAGGAGGCTGGCGCAAGCTTCGGTCAGTCCATTTTTGGCGGACTGAACCTTCTCGACCACCGCACTCATGATAGTGCGGTGCTCTTCTTCGATGGAAGCGCTGCGAAGCGCTTCCAGCAGGGTGTCCAGTGCCTCTGGTTGGACAGAGGACACCGGTATGGATGGCTTGCCCCCCTTAATGGGGGACATCCTGCCGGAGTCCGGAACCATCGGAGGTTCCAGCGCAGTGTCCGGTTGGGGCCCGAACTCGAAGCCTGTAGGAGCCTCGCTCCCTTGGTACCCAAGGTCCGGGAGGTCACCATGAGGTGCCCCCAGGATCACCTCCCCTTGGCTCGGTGCCTTCTGAGACAACACCTCGGCGTTGTCCGTAGGGGGAGGGGTGGAAGCGGTCGGAGGAGAACTGTTGTTCATATCCGACGAGTCCAAAGAGCCGCTCGACGAGGGTATGTCAAGATGAGCTCGGGACGGACTGCATAATCATGTTCGGCATGAGGAAAGGCAGTACAATAAAACATACCATGAAGTACTATGGTGTCCGGACACTTACGACTTCACCAGGGGCTTGTCCCTGGGTAGCCACTCGTCGCCGCTGCCAGTGGCCCTCGTGGCACAGTCCGGAGGGAGGGTCTTTCCCTTCTTGGACCCTTCGGCCTCCCCGGATCGGTCGGCCTTCCTTTTCTTGTCTCCCGCGGCTGGGGGGAGAACTTTTCTCCTCCTCCTCATTTCCATGGGAGGAGTGCGTGTCGGAGTCATCGTACGATGAGTCCGATATAACCTTGCGCCGGAGACCCTTTCGGGTCCCCGTGGCCTTCTTTTCCGGCACCTCATAAGGTGCCGGAGTCAGCATCTTCGTTAGAAGAGCGTTTGCAGGATCTTCGGGCAGGGGGGCTGGGCAATCAAGCTGCTCCGCTGTCTCTATCCAGTCATGTTAATGACATGAAAGCTTAGATCCAGCACATAACTAAACCAGGGAAAATAAATACCCTGGGAGATATAAAAGCCTACCGGATGGGCACGGCGCTTTGCGCTGAGTCCGCGGTCCTCGGTGAGGGAGGGAGGCATCCCGATGCCCTTGAACAGCACCCTCCAGACGTCCTCATGCATCGTGTCGTAGAGCTCTCGCAGCGTCTGGTGCTTGGCCGAGTCGAACTCCCACAAAACAAATGCCCGTCGTTGACACGGAAGAATCTAGCAGAAGAGCATAACCTGGACCACGTTGACGAGCTTGATTTTCTTGTTCGTCGTGTTCTAGATGCAAGTCTGGAGTCCGGTCAGCTCTACCGAAGAACCCCAGGACAGGCCCTTCTTTTTCCAGGAGGTGAGCCGCATGGGGATTCCGGATCGAAATTGGGGGGCCGCCACCCAGTTGGAGTCGCGCGGCTCGGTGATGTAGAACCACCCCGATGGCCACCCCTTTATAGTATCCACGTAGGTGCCCTCGAGCCAGGTGACATTAGCCATCTTGCCCACCATGGCGCCTCAGCACTCTGCTTGCAGGCCACCCACCACCTTCGGTGAAGGTTTTCAGCCATAGGCCGAAGTGGGGCCTGATGCGGAGGAAGGCCTCGCACATGATGATAAACGCCGAGATGTTGAGGATGAAATTGGGGGCCAGATCATGAAAATCCAGCCCATAGTAGAACATGAGCCCGTGGACAAACGGGTGGAGAGGAAATCCCATTCCGCCGACGAAATGGGTAAGAAAAACTACCCTCTCATGGGGTTCGGGTGTGGGGACGATCTGCCCCGCATTTGGCAGCCGGTGCGCGATATCCGCGGCCAAGTATCCAGCTTCCCGTAACTTTTTGATGTTCTCCTCCGTGACGGAGGAGACCATCCACTTGCCTCCTACTCCGGACATGATTGGAGTGGTTTGAGAAGAAGAATGCGAGCTTGGGCGCTAGAGCTCGAGTGTGCGGGAATGGGTAAGCGAGAAGGAAGAAGGCGTGGGTGAAAAAGGTAAATCTTTGTCCCTTTATAAGGCCGGATGAGGCGATGTGTCTCCCCACTTGCCTGGAAAAACCGCTTATTCCCCAGGCATCGTAATTGATGGCGCGATTGGGTTACCAACGTCCGTATTGATGAGAATCTCGTGATAAGGGGAACACGATCTCTGCTTTGACAAGACGTATCAAGAAAACTGCCTCGCGATATGTGCAAAGCTGGTTGAGAAAAGCGGTTCGAATAATAGCCGGGCCAGGGTGTGATGTCATGCTATCAAAACGTGTCAGCAGATTAGATTTGTGGAAATATTATTCTCTCTACGGTGGTATGTGGAACTCATTTTGCAGGGCCGGACACTATCCTTGCATTCAAATTCTTCCATGGTGTATTCGGAGGAGGAACCCGCCTTGCAATGCCGAAGACAACACTGCACGCCGGACTCATCGTCATTGAGGCCTGGTTTAGGGTCTACTAAGGGAGTCCTGGATTAGGAGGTCTCCGGACAGCCGGACTATATCCTTTGGTCGGACTGTTGGACTATGAAGATACAAGATTGAAGACTTTGTCCCGTGTCCGGATGGGACTCTACTTGGCGTGGAAGGCAAGCTAGGCAATACGGATATGTATATCTCCTCCTTTGTAACCGACCTTGTGTAACCCTAGCCCCCTCCGGTGTCTATATAAACCGGAGGGTTTTAGTCCGTAGGACAACATACAATCATACCATAGGCTAGCTTCTAGGGTTTAGCCTCTTTGATCTCGTGGTAGATCAACTCTTGTAATACTCATATCATCATGAACAATCAAGCAGGACGTAGGGTATTACCTCCATTAAGAGGGCCCGAACCTGGGTAGAGATCATGTCCCCTGCCTCCTATTACCATCTGCCTTAGACGCACAGTTCGGGACCCCCTACCCGAGATCCGCCGGTTTTGACACCGACAAAAATAAATAAATAAATAATAATAAAATAATTAATTAATTAATTAATTTAAATTAACTAATTATGATTAATTAACCTAATGACTAATTAACCTAATTAACAACTGTTAATTAGCTAAATAGTCTATGACCAGTGGGACCCACCTGTCAGGTTGACCATGTCAACTGATGACGTCATGCTGATGTCAGGATGACAACATCAAACACTGTTCTGGATAATGTTGAATTAAATAATTAAATAAATCCTAAAAATTATTTAAATCTTTTAAAATTAATATAAAATAAACCGTAGCTTGGATGGAAAAACTGTGTACATGGAAGTTGCTCAGAACGATGAGACGAATCCGGATACGCAGCCCATTCATCTGCCACGCATCCCTAGCATAGCGAACATGTAACTTTCCCCCTCCGGTTCATCTGTCCGAAAACGCAAAACACCGGACATATTTTCCCGGATGTTTCCCCCCTTCACCGGTGCCACCTCATACCGCGTTAGGGCACACCTAGCACCGCTACTTGACATGTCATGCATCGTTATGCATCTGTTTGCATTGTATTCATTGTTTCTTCCCCCCTCTTCTCTCCGGTAGACTACGTTGTTGACGACCCCTCTCTCTTGCCAGAGCAACCAGGCAAGCCCCCCCCCTTGATCACCATACATCGCCTACTCTTCTCTATACTGCTTGCATTAGAGTAGTGTGGCATGTTACTGCTTTTCGTTAATCCTATTCTGATGCATAGCCTGTCACTATTGCTACAGCTGTTGATACCTTACCTGCAATCCTAAATGCTTAGTATAGGATGCTAGTATTCCATATGTGGCCCTACATTCTTGTCCGTCTGCCTTGCTATACTATCTGGCCGTGATCACTCGGGAGGTGATCACGGGTATATACTTATATACTTTACATGATACATGTGGTGACTAAAAGTCGGGTCGGCTCGTAGGAGTACCCGCGAGTGATTCACGGATTGGGTCCGAAAGGACGTTTGTCCCGACGGCCCTCTGAGTGGATCTTTGTGGCGGAGCGACATGGAAGGTTGAGACCACCTAGGAGAGAGGTGGGCCTGGCCCTGGTCGGCGTTCGCGGTTACTTCAAAATAACATGCTTAACGAGTTCTTGGTATTTGGTCTGAGTCTGGCCGCTGGCCTATATGCACTAACCAACTATGCGGGAACAGTTATGGGCACTCGACGTCGTGGTATCAGCCGAAGCCTTCGTGACGTCAGCGACTGAGCGGCGCGTGCCGGGTTGGACTGGAACGCCTGCTCTTGTATAAGGGAGGCTAGGTCTGCTCGCCGGCCGCGTTCGCAATGTGCAGGTGTGCAATGGGCCCAGACCCCTGCGCCATAGGATTTAGACCGGCGTGCTGACCTCTCTGTTGTGCCTAGGTAGGGCTGCGACGTGTTGATCTTCCGAGGCCGGGCATGACCCAAAAAAGTGTGTCCAGACAAAGGGGATCGAGCGTGTTGGGAAATGTGGTGCACCCCTGCAGGGAAGTTGATCTATTCGAATAGCCGTGATCTTCAGTAACAGGACAACTTGGAGTTGTACCTTGACCTTATGACAACTAGAACTGGATACTTAATAAAACACATCCTTCCAAGTGCCAGATACAACCGGTGATCGCTCTCTCACAGGGCGACGAGGGGAGGATCATCGGTTAGGATTATGCTATGCGTTGCTACTTGGTGAACTAACCATCTACTCTCTTCTACATGCTGCAAGATGGAGGTGGCCAAAAGCGTAGTCTTTGATAGGACTAGCTATCCCTCTCTTATTCCGGCATTCTACAGTTCAGTCCACATATGATACCCTTATTCCATTTGATACAAATGCATACATTTGTAGTGTAGCTCCTTGCTTCCGAGTACTTTGGATGAGTACTCACGGTTCCTTGCTCCCTCTTTTCCCCCTTTCTATACTCGTTTGCTGCGACCATACGATGGAGCCCAGGAGCCAGACGCCACTGTCGATGACGACTACTACTACTCGGGAGGTGCCTACTACTACGTGCAGCCCGCTGACGATGACCAGGAGTAGTTTAGGAGGATCCCACGTAGGAGGCCTGCGTCTCTTTCGATCTGTATCCCAGTTTGTGCTAGCCTTCGTAAGGAAAACTTGTTTAACTTATGTCTGTACTCAGATATTGTTGCTTCCGCTGACTCATCTACGATTGAGCTCTTCTATTCGAGCCCTCGAGGCCCCTGGCTTGTAATATGATGCTTGTATGACTTATTTTTATTTGTAGAGTTGTGTTGTGATATCTTCCCATGAGTCCCTGATCTTGATCATACACGTTTGCATGTATGATTAGTGTATGATTGAATCGGGGGCGTCACAAGTTGCTATCAGAGCCGACTGCCTGTAGGAGTCCCCCTTCCACACTCCTTGGCCGAAGTCGAGTCTAGACATTACAAAACTTTTTACTAACATGGCTATGTGCCTTACGGGCCCACGTCGCCATTTGGGTGGTATTAGGATCTTTTACTCCTCGACCCTTACTCTGGGACTCTGAACTCTCTTCTACTCGGGTTAAACGATTTTACTAACTCTAACATTAGGATCCCGTGACCACGTTCACCCCAAAGTTGGATAAGCCCTAGTTATTCCTTAGAGTAGTATATTGAACATTATCCACACTGTCATTTGACTCCTTTGAAACACCTTTGTTTTCAGATGGAGCCCATGAGACAGGTCGTGCTCCACACGACGGCCATTGGTGCCTCAGGATCACTTGCTGTGTTGGTTGAGATGATGACCTATCTGGGTTATCACTGGCACCCTAAGTACACTGTCTACGAGGAGTACTAGGACTTCAACCAGGAGCAGTACCGTGCCATCATCCACCTCTACTCTCGGTTTGTAAAAGTTTGTAAAAGTTTTTCTTTATCACTTTCAGTTTGTCAACTGAATTGCTTGAGGACAAGCAAAGATTTAAGCTTGGGGGAGTTGATACGTCTCCATCGTATCTACTTTTCCAGACACTTTTGCCCTTGTTTTGGACTCTAACTTTCATGATTTGAATGGAACTAACCTGGACTGATGCTGTGTTTAGCAGAATTGCCATGGTGTTATTTAAGTGCAGAAACAAAAGTTCTCAGAATGACCTGAAACTCCATGGAGATTATTTTTGGAAATAATAAAAAATACTGGCAAAAGAATCAAGGCCAGGGGGCGACACCCTAGCCACGAGGGTGGGGGCGCGCCTGCCCCCTGGGCGCGCCCCCTGCCTCGTGGGCCCCTTGCTGCTCCACTTACCTCAACTCCAACTCCATATATTCGTGTTCGGGGAGAAAAAATCAGAGAGAAGGATTCATCACATTTTACGATACGGAGCCGCCGCCAAGCCCTAAACTCTCTCGGGAGGGCTGATCTGGAGTTCGTTTGGGGCTCCGGAGAGGGGAATATGTCGTCGTCATCATCAACCATCCTCCATCAACAATTTCATGATGCTCACCGCTGTGCATGAGTAATTCCATCGTAGGCTTGCTGGACGATGATGGGTTGGATGAGATTTACCATGTAATCGAGTTAGTTTTGTTGGGGTTTGATCCCTAGTATCCACTATGTTCTGAGATTGATGTTGCTATGACTTTGCTATGCTTAATGCTTGTCACTAGGGCCCGAGTGCCATGATTTCACTAGGGCCCGAGTGCCATAATTATCCATCACTGATCCGGTGCCTACGAGTTTTCCATATACTGGTTCTCGCTTATTTACTTTCCCACTGCTACTGTTACAATCACTACAAAATACCAAAACCATTACTTTTGCTATCTTTACTTTTGTTGCCACTACCACCACTATCATATTACTTTGCTCCTAAACACTTTGCTGCAGATACTAAGTTTCCAGGTGTGGTTGAATTGACAACTCAGCTGCTGATACTTGAGAATATTCTTTGGCTCCCCTTGTGTCGAATCAATAAATTTGGGTTGAATACTCTACCCTCGAAAGCTGTTGCGATCCCCTATACTTGTGGGTTATCAATCACGTCCGAGACAAGTAGACCGAAACGATTCTGCATCTACTACTATTACTCCACTCATCAACCGCTATCCAGCATGCATCTAGAGTATTAAGTTAAAAAGAGAGTAACGCCTTAAGCAAGATGACATGATGTAGAGGGATAGTTTCATGCAATATGATAAAACCCCCATCTTGTTATCCTCGATGGCAACAATACAATACGTGCCTTGCTGCCCCTTCTGTCACTGGGAAAGGACACCGCAAGATTGAACCCAAATCTAAGCACTTCTCCCATGGCAAGAACAACCAATCTAGTAGGCCAAACCAAACTGATAATTCAAAGAGACTTGCAAAGATAACCAATCATACATAAAAGAATTCAGAGAAGATTCAAATATTATTCATAGATAGACTTGATCATAAACCCACAATTCATCGGTCTCAACAAACACACCACAAAAATAAGATTACATCGAATAGATCTCCACGAGAGAGTGGGAGAACATTGTATTGAGATCCAAAAAGAGAGAAGAAGCCATATAGCTACTAGCTATGGACCCGTAGGTCTGAAGTAAACTACTCACACTTCATCGGAGGGGCTTGGATGATGATGTAGAAGCCCTCCGTGATCGATGCCCCCTCCGGCGGAGCTCCGGAACAGGCCCCAAGATGGGATCTCGTGGATACAGAAAGTTGCGGTGGTGGAATTAGGTTTTTTTCTCCGTCCCCGATCGTTTGGGGGTACATGGATATATATAGGAGGAAGAAGTACGTCGGTGGAGCTTCGAGGGGCCCACGAGGCAGGGGGCGCGCCCTAGGGGGGAGCTCCCCACCCTCGTGACCACCTCGTGGCTTTCTTGACGGAGGGTCCAAGTCTCCTGGATCTTATCTGATGAGAAAATCACGTTTTCGAAGGTTTCATTCCGTTTGGACACCGTTTGATATTTCTTTTCTTCGAAACCCTAAAACAGGCAAAAAACAACAATTCTGGGCTGGGCCTTCGGTTAATAGGTTAGTCCCAAAAATAATATAAAAGTGGAAAATAAAGCCCAATAATGTCTTGGACGTATCACCCCGGCGAATTCTCATAACTCTCCGGTACTCCGAAAAATACCCGAATCACTCGAAACCTTTCCGATGTCCTAATATAGCCTTCCAATATATCGATCTTTACATCTCGACCATTTTGAGATTCCTCATCATGTCCGTGATCTCATCCGGGACTCCGAACAACCTTCGGTACATCAAATCACATAACTCATAATACAAATCATCATCGAACGTTAAGCGTGCGGACCCCATGGGTTCGAGAACTATGTAGACATGACAGAGACACATCTCCAGTCAATAACCAATAGCGGAACCTGGATGCTCATATTGGCTCCTACATATTCGACGAAGTTCTTTATCGGTCAAACCGCATAACAACATACGTTGTTCCCTTTGTCATCGGTATGTTACTTGCCCGAGATTCGATCGTCGGTGTCATCATACCCAGTTCAATCTCGTTATTGGCAAGTCTCTTTACTCATTCCATAATGCAACATCCCGCAACTAACTCATTAGTCACATTGCTTGCAAGGCTTATAGTGATGTGCATTACCAAGAGGGCCCAGAGATACCTCTCCGACAATCGGAGTGACAACTCCTAATCTCGATCTATGCCAATTCAACAAACACCATCGGAGACAGAGCATATTTATAATTACCGAGTTATGTTGTGACGTTTGATAGCACACAAGGTGTTCCTCCGGTATTCGGGAGTTTCATAAGCTCATAGTCAGAGGAACATGTATAAGTCATGATGAAAGCAATAGCAATAATCTAAACGATCATTTATGCTAAGCTAACAGATGGGTCTTGTCCATCACATCATTCTCTAATGATGTGATCCCGTTCATCAAATGACAACACATGTTTATGGTCACGAAACTTAACCATCTTTGATTAATGAGCTAGTCAAGTAGAGGCATACTAGGGACACTCTGTTTTGTCTATGTATTCACACATGTACTAAGTTTACGGTTAATACAATTCTAACATGAATAATAAACATTTATCATGATATAAGGAAACATAAATAACAACTTTATTATTGCCTCTAGGGAATATTTCCTTCAGAGATACCTCTCTGATACACGGAGTGACAAATCCTAATCTCGATCTATGCCAACTCAACAAACACCATCGGAGAAACCTGTAGAGCATCTTTATAATCACCGAGTTATGTTGTGACATTTGATAGCACACAAAGTGTTCTTCTGGTATTCGGGAGTTGCATAAATCTCATAGTCAGAGGAATATGTATAAGTCATGAAGAAAGCAACAACAATAAAACTAAATGATCATAATGCTAAGCTAACGGATGGGTCTTGTCCATCACATCATTCTCTAATGATGTGGTCCCGTTTATCAAATGACAACACATGTCTATGGTTAGGATACTTAACCATCTTTGATTAACGAGCTAGTCAAGTAGATGCATACTAGGGACACTCTGTTTGTCTATGTATTCACACATGTACTAAGTTTCCGGTTAATACAATTCTAGCATGAATAATAAACATTTATCATGATATAATTAAATATAAATATCAACTTTATTATTGCCTCTAGGGCATATTTCCTGCAGTCTCCCACTTGCACTAGAGTCAATAATCTAGATTACATTGTAATGATTCTAACACCCATGGAGTCTTGGTGTTGATCATGTTTTGCTCGTGAGAGAGGCTTAGTCAACGGTCTACAACATTCAGATCCGTATGTATCTTGCAAATCTCTATGTCTACCTCCTTGACTTGATCGCGGATGGAATTGATGCATCTCTTGATGTGTTTGGTTCTCTTGTGAAATCTGGATTCCTTCGCCAAGGCAATTGCTCCAGTATTGTCACAAAAGATTTTCATTGGACCCGATGCACTAGGTATTACACCTAGATCGGATATGAACTCCTTCATCCAGACTCCTTCATTTGCTGCTTCCGAAATAGCTATGTACTCCGCTTTGATAACCCACAAGTATAGGGGATCGCAACAGTTTTCGAGGGTAGAGTATTCAACCCAAATTTATTGATTCGACACAAGGGGAGCCAAAGAATATTCTCAAGTATTAGCAGCTGAGTTGTCAATTCAACCACACCTGGAAACTTAATATCTGCAGCAAAGTGTTTAGTAGAAAAGTAATATGATAGTAGTGGTAACGGTGGCAAAAGGTAACGGTAGCAAAAGTAATATTTTTGGTGTTTTATAGTGATGATAACCATAGCAACATAAAAGTAAATAAGCGAAGAACAATATATGGAAAGCTCGTAGGCATTGGATCGGTGATGGAGAATTATGCCGGATGCAATCGATCATGTAATAGTCATAACATAGGGTGACACAGAACTAGCTCCAATTCATCAATGTAATTTAGGCATGTATTCTGAATAGTCATACATGCTTATGGAAAAGAACTTGCATGACATCTTTTGTCCTACCCTCCCGTGGCAGCGGGGTCCTATTGGAAACTAAGGGATATTAAGGCCTCCTTTTAATAGAGTACCGGACCAAAGCATTAACGCATGGTGGATACATGAACTCCTCAAACTACCGTTCATCACCGGGAGTGGTCCCGATTATTGTCACTTCGGGGTTGCCGGATCATAACACATAGTAGGTGACTATAGACTTGCAAGACAGGATCAAGAACTTACATATATTCATGAAAACATCATAGGTTCAGATCTGAAATCATGGCACTCGGGGCCTAGTGACAAGCATTAAGCATAGCAAAGTCATAGCAACATCAATCTCAGAACATAGTGGATACTAGGGATCAAACCCTAACAAAACTAACTCGATTACATGGTAAATCTCATCCAACCCATCATCGTCCAGCAAGCCTACGATGGAATTACTCATGCACAGCGGTGAGCATCATGAAATTGTTGATGGAGGATGGTTGATGATGACGACGACATATTCCCCTCTCCGGAGCCCCAAACGAACTCCAGATCAGCCCTCCCGAGAGAGTTTAGGGCTTGGCGGCGGCTCCGTATCGTAAAATGTGATGAATCCTTCTCTCTGATTTTTTCTCCCCGAACACGAATATATGGAGTTGGAGTTGAGGTAAGTGGAGCAGCAAGGGGCCCACGAGGCAGGGGGCGCGCCCAGGGGGCAGGCGCGCCCCCACCCTCGTGGCTAGGGTGTCGCCCCCTGGCCTTGATTCTTTTGCCAGTATTTTTTATTATTTCCAAAAATAATCTCCATGGAGTTTCAGGTCATTCTGAGAACTTTTGTTTCTGCACTTAAATAACACCATGGCAATTCTGCTAAACACAGCATCAGTCCAGGTTAGTTCCATTCAAATCATGAAAGTTAGAGTCCAAAACAAGGGCAAAAGTGTCTGGAAAAGTAGATACGATGGAGACGTATCAACTCCCCCAAGCTTAAATCTTTGCTTGTCCTCAAGCAATTCAGTTGACAAACTGAAAGTGATAAAGAAAAACTTTTACAAACTTTTACAAACCGAGAGTAGAGGTGGATGATGGCACGGTACTGCTCCTGGTTGAAGTCCTAGTACTCCTCGTAGACAGTGTACTTAGGGTGCCAGTGATAACCCAGATAGGTCATCATCTCAACCAACACAGCAAGTGATCCTGAGGCACCAATGGCCGTCGTGTGGAGCACGACCTGTCTCATGGGCTCCATCTGAAAACAAAGGTGTTTCAAAGGAGTCAAATGACAGTGTGGATAATGTTCAATATACTACTCTAAGGAATAACTAGGGCTTATCCAACTTTGGGGTGAACGTGGTCACGGGATCCTAATGTTAGA